>NW_026527560.1:0-25956 GCF_022682495.2 Desmodus rotundus
CGCAGACCCCTCCGTCCCGTCCCCGCCACTGCGAAGATCCCCCTGTTCTTCCATCCGTAAAGGGGTCCCCCTTTACGGATGGAAGAACAGGGGGGAGGCGCCCAGGAGATGGCTTTTGTCCGAGCCGCGGCCGGGTGGTTTACGGGCCAAGAGGCGGGGCCGCGCAGGCGCAAGCAGGCCCCCCCCCCCCCCCGCAAGCATCCCTCCGGGCAACGTGCCCCCCCCGCCCCCCCTTGAGATATCAGGCCAGGTTCACAGGGTCCCTGGGCTGGTGTCAGAGTTAACGGAAGCCCTCCCTGCCATCCAGAGGACCGTGCGTTTTCCCGTGGACCACACTTCCCAGCAGCTCTCCCACCCCCGCAGAGGCAGAGTGCCAGGGAAGAACTAGGGACCTGGGGCCGGGAAGAGGGGCCGGCCACGGTTCCGCGCCAGGTGGAGCGGGTCCCGGCGGGCGGGCGGGCGGGCGGGACCCTCGTCCACGGACCTGTTCTCCGGTGGGGAGTCTGGCCTGTGCCCCGCCTGGGAGGCTAAGAGCCTTGCTTCGCCTGCAACGCCCCCACCCTGCCACAAGGCGGCAGACTTGGGCCCAGCCGCTTCAACCCTCCAGTCTGTGCAGAAGCACCCCAAAATGGAGTGAGACCGCTGCGACCTCAGTCCCCCAGAGCTCGAACCCCCACCTCTGTGAGGGAATCGGCGGCCTCCTGTCCTTGGCGTCCGCAAGAGGCATTCACCTGCGGCGAACCAGGGCCTCGGGAGAGCAGGGCCAGGCCCCATGGTAGGAGCCCGGGGGAGGCAACGGCAGCCTCTGCGGCCAGGCCTCGGGCTCTCGCCGGGGCTCTCTCGGGGCACGGGCACCCTCTCTCGCCTAGAGAGTGCCCACGCCGTCCCTGGAGCCCCGCGAGACACCTGCTTCCCGTGATAAGAGGCCCCCTGCCTCCATGGAGCTTGGAACTCTGGGGCCGGGCTGCGGGTCACTGGGCTAAGTGGCTGGAGACGCGCAGACCCCTCCGTCCCGACCGCCCCACTGCGAAGATCCCCCTGTTCCTCCATCCGTAAGGGGGTCGCCCCTTACGGATGGAGGAACAGGGGGGAGGCCCCCAGGAGATGGCATTTGTCAGAGCCGCCGCTGGCCGGTTTCGGGCCAAGACGCGGGACCCGGCAGGCAGAGGGCAGGCAGCCCCACCAGAAGCCTCCCTCGGGGCAACGGGCCCCACCCCGGACATATCAGGCCCGCTTCACAGAGTCCCTGGGGTCCTGTCCGTGGAACTGGAAGCTCTGCCCGCCACCCAGAGGTCCGTTCCTTTTCCCGTGGACCACACTTGCCAGCGCGTCTCCCACCCCGGCAGAGGCAGAGTGCCAGGGAAGAACTAGGGCCCCGGGGCCTCGATGAGGGGCGGGCCAGGGTTCCGCGCCTGGTGGGCAGGGGCCCGGGCGGGCCGGACCCACGCCCAGGGACCCCGTCTCCCGGGGGGACTCGGGCCTGAGACCTGCCTGGGGGGCTGAGAGTCTTTCTTGGCTCAAACGGCCCCACCCTGCCCCGAGGCGGCAAACCTGCACCGAGACGCTTCTACTCTCTAAAGTCTGGGCTGGACTTCGCGAGAAGGGACTGTGTCCGCTGGGACCCGGGTCCCACAGAGCTCGAACCCCCCTCCCCGTGAAGGCATCCGCGGCCTGTGGTCCTTGCTGTCCGCAAAAGGCATTCACCTGCGGAGAACCTGGGCCCAGGTGAGCGGGACCAGGCCCCACGGCAGGAGCCTAGGGAGGCCACTGGAGCCACGGGGGCCAGGGCGGGGCATTTTCCCGGGTGCTCTCTCGGGTCCCGGGTGCCCTCTCTCGCCCGGGGAGTGCCCACGCCGTCCCTTGAGCCCCGCAGGACGCCTGCATCCCGCCATAAGCGGCCCACCTCCTCCATGGAGCACGGACACAGGGGGCCGGGGTGCGAGCAACTGGCCCTCGTGGCGGCAAACCCGCAGACCCCTCCGTCCCGTCCCCGCCACTGCGAAGATCCCCCTGTTCTTCCATCCGTAAAGGGGTCCCCCTTTACGGATGGAAGAACAGGGGGGAGGCGCCCAGGAGATGGCTTTTGTCCGAGCCGCGGCCGGGTGGTTTACGGGCCAAGAGGCGGGGCCGCGCAGGCGCAAGCAGGCCCCCTCCCCCCCCCGCAAGCATCCCTCCGGGCAACGTGCCCCCCCCGCCCCCCCTTGAGATATCAGGCCAGGTTCACAGGGTCCCTGGGCTGGTGTCAGAGTTAACGGAAGCCCTCCCTGCCATCCAGAGGACCGTGCGTTTTCCCGTGGACCACACTTCCCAGCAGCTCTCCCACCCCCGCAGAGGCAGAGTGCCAGGGAAGAACTAGGGACCTGGGGCCGGGAAGAGGGGCCGGCCACGGTTCCGCGCCAGGTGGAGCGGGTCCCGGCGGGCGGGCGGGCGGGCGGGACCCTCGTCCACGGACCTGTTCTCCGGTGGGGAGTCTGGCCTGTGCCCCGCCTGGGAGGCTAAGAGCCTTGCTTCGCCTGCAACGCCCCCACCCTGCCACAAGGCGGCAGACTTGGGCCCAGCCGCTTCAACCCTCCAGTCTGTGCAGAAGCACCCCAAAATGGAGTGAGACCGCTGCGACCTCAGTCCCCCAGAGCTCGAACCCCCACCTCTGTGAGGGAATCGGCGGCCTCCTGTCCTTGGCGTCCGCAAGAGGCATTCACCTGCGGCGAACCAGGGCCTCGGGAGAGCAGGGCCAGGCCCCATGGTAGGAGCCCGGGGGAGGCAACGGCAGCCTCTGCGGCCAGGCCTCGGGCTCTCGCCGGGGCTCTCTCGGGGCACGGGCACCCTCTCTCGCCTAGAGAGTGCCCACGCCGTCCCTGGAGCCCCGCGAGACACCTGCTTCCCGTGATAAGAGGCCCCCTGCCTCCATGGAGCTTGGAACTCTGGGGCCGGGCTGCGGGTCACTGGGCTAAGTGGCTGGAGACGCGCAGACCCCTCCGTCCCGACCGCCCCACTGCGAAGATCCCCCTGTTCCTCCATCCGTAAGGGGGTCGCCCCTTACGGATGGAGGAACAGGGGGGAGGCCCCCAGGAGATGGCATTTGTCAGAGCCGCCGCTGGCCGGTTTCGGGCCAAGACGCGGGACCCGGCAGGCAGAGGGCAGGCAGCCCCACCAGAAGCCTCCCTCGGGGCAACGGGCCCCACCCCGGACATATCAGGCCCGCTTCACAGAGTCCCTGGGGTCCTGTCCGTGGAACTGGAAGCTCTGCCCGCCACCCAGAGGTCCGTTCCTTTTCCCGTGGACCACACTTGCCAGCGCGTCTCCCACCCCGGCAGAGGCAGAGTGCCAGGGAAGAACTAGGGCCCCGGGGCCTCGATGAGGGGCGGGCCAGGGTTCCGCGCCTGGTGGGCAGGGGCCCGGGCGGGCCGGACCCACGCCCAGGGACCCCGTCTCCCGGGGGGACTCGGGCCTGAGACCTGCCTGGGGGGCTGAGAGTCTTTCTTGGCTCAAACGGCCCCACCCTGCCCCGAGGCGGCAAACCTGCACCGAGACGCTTCTACTCTCTAAAGTCTGGGCTGGACTTCGCGAGAAGGGACTGTGTCCGCTGGGACCCGGGTCCCACAGAGCTCGAACCCCCCTCCCCGTGAAGGCATCCGCGGCCTGTGGTCCTTGCTGTCCGCAAAAGGCATTCACCTGCGGAGAACCTGGGCCCAGGTGAGCGGGACCAGGCCCCACGGCAGGAGCCTAGGGAGGCCACTGGAGCCACGGGGGCCAGGGCGGGGCATTTTCCCGGGTGCTCTCTCGGGTCCCGGGTGCCCTCTCTCGCCCGGGGAGTGCCCACGCCGTCCCTTGAGCCCCGCAGGACGCCTGCATCCCGCCATAAGCGGCCCACCTCCTCCATGGAGCACGGACACAGGGGGCCGGGGTGCGAGCAACTGGCCCTCGTGGCGGCAAACCCGCAGACCCCTCCGTCCCGTCCCCGCCACTGCGAAGATCCCCCTGTTCTTCCATCCGTAAAGGGGTCCCCCTTTACGGATGGAAGAACAGGGGGGAGGCGCCCAGGAGATGGCTTTTGTCCGAGCCGCGGCCGGGTGGTTTACGGGCCAAGAGGCGGGGCCGCGCAGGCGCAAGCAGGCCCCCTCCCCCCCCCCGCAAGCATCCCTCCGGGCAACGTGCCCCCCCCGCCCCCCCTTGAGATATCAGGCCAGGTTCACAGGGTCCCTGGGCTGGTGTCAGAGTTAACGGAAGCCCTCCCTGCCATCCAGAGGACCGTGCGTTTTCCCGTGGACCACACTTCCCAGCAGCTCTCCCACCCCCGCAGAGGCAGAGTGCCAGGGAAGAACTAGGGACCTGGGGCCGGGAAGAGGGGCCGGCCACGGTTCCGCGCCAGGTGGAGCGGGTCCCGGCGGGCGGGCGGGCGGGCGGGACCCTCGTCCACGGACCTGTTCTCCGGTGGGGAGTCTGGCCTGTGCCCCGCCTGGGAGGCTAAGAGCCTTGCTTCGCCTGCAACGCCCCCACCCTGCCACAAGGCGGCAGACTTGGGCCCAGCCGCTTCAACCCTCCAGTCTGTGCAGAAGCACCCCAAAATGGAGTGAGACCGCTGCGACCTCAGTCCCCCAGAGCTCGAACCCCCACCTCTGTGAGGGAATCGGCGGCCTCCTGTCCTTGGCGTCCGCAAGAGGCATTCACCTGCGGCGAACCAGGGCCTCGGGAGAGCAGGGCCAGGCCCCATGGTAGGAGCCCGGGGGAGGCAACGGCAGCCTCTGCGGCCAGGCCTCGGGCTCTCGCCGGGGCTCTCTCGGGGCACGGGCACCCTCTCTCGCCTAGAGAGTGCCCACGCCGTCCCTGGAGCCCCGCGAGACACCTGCTTCCCGTGATAAGAGGCCCCCTGCCTCCATGGAGCTTGGAACTCTGGGGCCGGGCTGCGGGTCACTGGGCTAAGTGGCTGGAGACGCGCAGACCCCTCCGTCCCGACCGCCCCACTGCGAAGATCCCCCTGTTCCTCCATCCGTAAGGGGGTCGCCCCTTACGGATGGAGGAACAGGGGGGAGGCCCCCAGGAGATGGCATTTGTCAGAGCCGCCGCTGGCCGGTTTCGGGCCAAGACGCGGGACCCGGCAGGCAGAGGGCAGGCAGCCCCACCAGAAGCCTCCCTCGGGGCAACGGGCCCCACCCCGGACATATCAGGCCCGCTTCACAGAGTCCCTGGGGTCCTGTCCGTGGAACTGGAAGCTCTGCCCGCCACCCAGAGGTCCGTTCCTTTTCCCGTGGACCACACTTGCCAGCGCGTCTCCCACCCCGGCAGAGGCAGAGTGCCAGGGAAGAACTAGGGCCCCGGGGCCTCGATGAGGGGCGGGCCAGGGTTCCGCGCCTGGTGGGCAGGGGCCCGGGCGGGCCGGACCCACGCCCAGGGACCCCGTCTCCCGGGGGGACTCGGGCCTGAGACCTGCCTGGGGGGCTGAGAGTCTTTCTTGGCTCAAACGGCCCCACCCTGCCCCGAGGCGGCAAACCTGCACCGAGACGCTTCTACTCTCTAAAGTCTGGGCTGGACTTCGCGAGAAGGGACTGTGTCCGCTGGGACCCGGGTCCCACAGAGCTCGAACCCCCCTCCCCGTGAAGGCATCCGCGGCCTGTGGTCCTTGCTGTCCGCAAAAGGCATTCACCTGCGGAGAACCTGGGCCCAGGTGAGCGGGACCAGGCCCCACGGCAGGAGCCTAGGGAGGCCACTGGAGCCACGGGGGCCAGGGCGGGGCATTTTCCCGGGTGCTCTCTCGGGTCCCGGGTGCCCTCTCTCGCCCGGGGAGTGCCCACGCCGTCCCTTGAGCCCCGCAGGACGCCTGCATCCCGCCATAAGCGGCCCACCTCCTCCATGGAGCACGGACACAGGGGGCCGGGGTGCGAGCAACTGGCCCTCGTGGCGGCAAACCCGCAGACCCCTCCGTCCCGTCCCCGCCACTGCGAAGATCCCCCTGTTCTTCCATCCGTAAAGGGGTCCCCCTTTACGGATGGAAGAACAGGGGGGAGGCGCCCAGGAGATGGCTTTTGTCCGAGCCGCGGCCGGGTGGTTTACGGGCCAAGAGGCGGGGCCGCGCAGGCGCAAGCAGGCCCCCTCCCCCCCCCCGCAAGCATCCCTCCGGGCAACGTGCCCCCCCCGCCCCCCCTTGAGATATCAGGCCAGGTTCACAGGGTCCCTGGGCTGGTGTCAGAGTTAACGGAAGCCCTCCCTGCCATCCAGAGGACCGTGCGTTTTCCCGTGGACCACACTTCCCAGCAGCTCTCCCACCCCCGCAGAGGCAGAGTGCCAGGGAAGAACTAGGGACCTGGGGCCGGGAAGAGGGGCCGGCCACGGTTCCGCGCCAGGTGGAGCGGGTCCCGGCGGGCGGGCGGGCGGGCGGGACCCTCGTCCACGGACCTGTTCTCCGGTGGGGAGTCTGGCCTGTGCCCCGCCTGGGAGGCTAAGAGCCTTGCTTCGCCTGCAACGCCCCCACCCTGCCACAAGGCGGCAGACTTGGGCCCAGCCGCTTCAACCCTCCAGTCTGTGCAGAAGCACCCCAAAATGGAGTGAGACCGCTGCGACCTCAGTCCCCCAGAGCTCGAACCCCCACCTCTGTGAGGGAATCGGCGGCCTCCTGTCCTTGGCGTCCGCAAGAGGCATTCACCTGCGGCGAACCAGGGCCTCGGGAGAGCAGGGCCAGGCCCCATGGTAGGAGCCCGGGGGAGGCAACGGCAGCCTCTGCGGCCAGGCCTCGGGCTCTCGCCGGGGCTCTCTCGGGGCACGGGCACCCTCTCTCGCCTAGAGAGTGCCCACGCCGTCCCTGGAGCCCCGCGAGACACCTGCTTCCCGTGATAAGAGGCCCCCTGCCTCCATGGAGCTTGGAACTCTGGGGCCGGGCTGCGGGTCACTGGGCTAAGTGGCTGGAGACGCGCAGACCCCTCCGTCCCGACCGCCCCACTGCGAAGATCCCCCTGTTCCTCCATCCGTAAGGGGGTCGCCCCTTACGGATGGAGGAACAGGGGGGAGGCCCCCAGGAGATGGCATTTGTCAGAGCCGCCGCTGGCCGGTTTCGGGCCAAGACGCGGGACCCGGCAGGCAGAGGGCAGGCAGCCCCACCAGAAGCCTCCCTCGGGGCAACGGGCCCCACCCCGGACATATCAGGCCCGCTTCACAGAGTCCCTGGGGTCCTGTCCGTGGAACTGGAAGCTCTGCCCGCCACCCAGAGGTCCGTTCCTTTTCCCGTGGACCACACTTGCCAGCGCGTCTCCCACCCCGGCAGAGGCAGAGTGCCAGGGAAGAACTAGGGCCCCGGGGCCTCGATGAGGGGCGGGCCAGGGTTCCGCGCCTGGTGGGCAGGGGCCCGGGCGGGCCGGACCCACGCCCAGGGACCCCGTCTCCCGGGGGGACTCGGGCCTGAGACCTGCCTGGGGGGCTGAGAGTCTTTCTTGGCTCAAACGGCCCCACCCTGCCCCGAGGCGGCAAACCTGCACCGAGACGCTTCTACTCTCTAAAGTCTGGGCTGGACTTCGCGAGAAGGGACTGTGTCCGCTGGGACCCGGGTCCCACAGAGCTCGAACCCCCCTCCCCGTGAAGGCATCCGCGGCCTGTGGTCCTTGCTGTCCGCAAAAGGCATTCACCTGCGGAGAACCTGGGCCCAGGTGAGCGGGACCAGGCCCCACGGCAGGAGCCTAGGGAGGCCACTGGAGCCACGGGGGCCAGGGCGGGGCATTTTCCCGGGTGCTCTCTCGGGTCCCGGGTGCCCTCTCTCGCCCGGGGAGTGCCCACGCCGTCCCTTGAGCCCCGCAGGACGCCTGCATCCCGCCATAAGCGGCCCACCTCCTCCATGGAGCACGGACACAGGGGGCCGGGGTGCGAGCAACGGGCCCTCGTGGCGGCAAACCCGCAGACCCCTCCGTCCCGTCCCCGCCACTGCGAAGATCCCCCTGTTCTTCCATCCGTAAAGGGGTCCCCCTTTACGGATGGAAGAACAGGGGGGAGGCGCCCAGGAGATGGCTTTTGTCCGAGCCGCGGCCGGGTGGTTTACGGGCCAAGTGGCGGGGCCGCGCAGGCGCAAGCAGGCCCCCCCCCCCCCCGCAAGCATCCCTCCGGGCAACGTGCCCCCCCCGCCCCCCCTTGAGATATCAGGCCAGGTTCACAGGGTCCCTGGGCTGGTGTCAGAGTTAACGGAAGCCCTCCCTGCCATCCAGAGGACCGTGCGTTTTCCCGTGGACCACACTTCCCAGCAGCTCTCCCACCCCCGCAGAGGCAGAGTGCCAGGGAAGAACTAGGGACCTGGGGCCGGGAAGAGGGGCCGGCCACGGTTCCGCGCCAGGTGGAGCGGGTCCCGGCGGGCGGGCGGGCGGGCGGGACCCTCGTCCACGGACCTGTTCTCCTGTGGGGAGTCTGGCCTGTGCCCCGCCTGGGAGGCTAAGAGCCTTGCTTCGCCTGCAACGGCCCCACCCTGCCACAAGGCGGCAGACTTGGGCCCAGCCGCTTCAACCCTCCAGTCTGTGCAGAAGCACCCCAAAATGGAGTGAGACCGCTGCGACCTCAGTCCCCCAGAGCTCGAACCCCCACCTCTGTGAGGGAATCGGCGGCCTCCTGTCCTTGGCGTCCGCAAGAGGCATTCACCTGCGGCGAACCAGGGCCTCGGGAGAGCAGGGCCAGGCCCCATGGTAGGAGCCCGGGGGAGGCAACGGCAGCCTCTGCGGCCAGGCCTCGGGCTCTCGCCGGGGCTCTCTCGGGGCACGGGCACCCTCTCTCGCCTAGAGAGTGCCCACGCCGTCCCTGGAGCCCCGCGAGACACCTGCTTCCCGTGATAAGAGGCCCCCTGCCTCCATGGAGCTTGGAACTCTGGGGCCGGGCTGCGGGTCACTGGGCTAAGTGGCTGGAGACGCGCAGACCCCTCCGTCCCGACCGCCCCACTGCGAAGATCCCCCTGTTCCTCCATCCGTAAGGGGGTCGCCCCTTACGGATGGAGGAACAGGGGGGAGGCCCCCAGGAGATGGCATTTGTCAGAGCCGCCGCTGGCCGGTTTCGGGCCAAGACGCGGGACCCGGCAGGCAGAGGGCAGGCAGCCCCACCAGAAGCCTCCCTCGGGGCAACGGGCCCCACCCCGGACATATCAGGCCCGCTTCACAGAGTCCCTGGGGTCCTGTCCGTGGAACTGGAAGCTCTGCCCGCCACCCAGAGGTCCGTTCCTTTTCCCGTGGACCACACTTGCCAGCGCGTCTCCCACCCCGGCAGAGGCAGAGTGCCAGGGAAGAACTAGGGCCCCGGGGCCTCGATGAGGGGCGGGCCAGGGTTCCGCGCCTGGTGGGCAGGGGCCCGGGCGGGCCGGACCCACGCCCAGGGACCCCGTCTCCCGGGGGGACTCGGGCCTGAGACCTGCCTGGGGGGCTGAGAGTCTTTCTTGGCTCAAACGGCCCCACCCTGCCCCGAGGCGGCAAACCTGCACCGAGACGCTTCTACTCTCTAAAGTCTGGGCTGGACTTCGCGAGAAGGGACTGTGTCCGCTGGGACCCGGGTCCCACAGAGCTCGAACCCCCCTCCCCGTGAAGGCATCCGCGGCCTGTGGTCCTTGCTGTCCGCAAAAGGCATTCACCTGCGGAGAACCTGGGCCCAGGTGAGCGGGACCAGGCCCCACGGCAGGAGCCTAGGGAGGCCACTGGAGCCACGGGGGCCAGGGCGGGGCATTTTCCCGGGTGCTCTCTCGGGTCCCGGGTGCCCTCTCTCGCCCGGGGAGTGCCCACGCCGTCCCTTGAGCCCCGCAGGACGCCTGCATCCCGCCATAAGCGGCCCACCTCCTCCATGGAGCACGGACACAGGGGGCCGGGGTGCGAGCAACTGGCCCTCGTGGCGGCAAACCCGCAGACCCCTCCGTCCCGTCCCCGCCACTGCGAAGATCCCCCTGTTCTTCCATCCGTAAAGGGGTCCCCCTTTACGGATGGAAGAACAGGGGGGAGGCGCCCAGGAGATGGCTTTTGTCCGAGCCGCGGCCGGGTGGTTTACGGGCCAAGAGGCGGGGCCGCGCAGGCGCAAGCAGGCCCCCCCCCCCCCCGCAAGCATCCCTCCGGGCAACGTGCCCCCCCCGCCCCCCCTTGAGATATCAGGCCAGGTTCACAGGGTCCCTGGGCTGGTGTCAGAGTTAACGGAAGCCCTCCCTGCCATCCAGAGGACCGTGCGTTTTCCCGTGGACCACACTTCCCAGCAGCTCTCCCACCCCCGCAGAGGCAGAGTGCCAGGGAAGAACTAGGGACCTGGGGCCGGGAAGAGGGGCCGGCCACGGTTCCGCGCCAGGTGGAGCGGGTCCCGGCGGGCGGGCGGGCGGGCGGGACCCTCGTCCACGGACCTGTTCTCCGGTGGGGAGTCTGGCCTGTGCCCCGCCTGGGAGGCTAAGAGCCTTGCTTCGCCTGCAACGCCCCCACCCTGCCACAAGGCGGCAGACTTGGGCCCAGCCGCTTCAACCCTCCAGTCTGTGCAGAAGCACCCCAAAATGGAGTGAGACCGCTGCGACCTCAGTCCCCCAGAGCTCGAACCCCCACCTCTGTGAGGGAATCGGCGGCCTCCTGTCCTTGGCGTCCGCAAGAGGCATTCACCTGCGGCGAACCAGGGCCTCGGGAGAGCAGGGCCAGGCCCCATGGTAGGAGCCCGGGGGAGGCAACGGCAGCCTCTGCGGCCAGGCCTCGGGCTCTCGCCGGGGCTCTCTCGGGGCACGGGCACCCTCTCTCGCCTAGAGAGTGCCCAGGCCGTCCCTGGAGCCCCGCGAGACACCTGCTTCCCGTGATAAGAGGCCCCCTGCCTCCATGGAGCTTGGAACTCTGGGGCCGGGCTGCGGGTCACTGGGCTAAGTGGCTGGAGACGCGCAGACCCACCCCTCCGTCCCGACCGCCCCACTGCGAAGATCCCCCTGTTCCTCCATCCGTAAGGGGGTCGCCCCTTACGGATGGAGGAACAGGGGGGAGGCCCCCAGGAGATGGCATTTGTCAGAGCCGCCGCTGGCCGGTTTCGGGCCAAGACGCGGGACCCGGCAGGCAGAGGGCAGGCAGCCCCACCAGAAGCCTCCCTCGGGGCAACGGGCCCCACCCCGGACATATCAGGCCCGCTTCACAGAGTCCCTGGGGTCCTGTCCGTGGAACTGGAAGCTCTGCCCGCCACCCAGAGGTCCGTTCCTTTTCCCGTGGACCACACTTGCCAGCGCGTCTCCCACCCCGGCAGAGGCAGAGTGCCAGGGAAGAACTAGGGCCCCGGGGCCTCGATGAGGGGCGGGCCAGGGTTCCGCGCCTGGTGGGCAGGGGCCCGGGCGGGCCGGACCCACGCCCAGGGACCCCGTCTCCCGGGGGGACTCGGGCCTGAGACCTGCCTGGGGGGCTGAGAGTCTTTCTTGGCTCAAACGGCCCCACCCTGCCCCGAGGCGGCAAACCTGCACCGAGACGCTTCTACTCTCTAAAGTCTGGGCTGGACTTCGCGAGAAGGGACTGTGTCCGCTGGGACCCGGGTCCCACAGAGCTCGAACCCCCCTCCCCGTGAAGGCATCCGCGGCCTGTGGTCCTTGCTGTCCGCAAAAGGCATTCACCTGCGGAGAACCTGGGCCCAGGTGAGCGGGACCAGGCCCCACGGCAGGAGCCTAGGGAGGCCACTGGAGCCACGGGGGCCAGGGCGGGGCATTTTCCCGGGTGCTCTCTCGGGTCCCGGGTGCCCTCTCTCGCCCGGGGAGTGCCCACGCCGTCCCTTGAGCCCCGCAGGACGCCTGCATCCCGCCATAAGCGGCCCACCTCCTCCATGGAGCACGGACACAGGGGGCCGGGGTGCGAGCAACGGGCCCTCGTGGCGGCAAACCCGCAGACCCCTCCGTCCCGTCCCCGCCACTGCGAAGATCCCCCTGTTCTTCCATCCGTAAAGGGGTCCCCCTTTACGGATGGAAGAACAGGGGGGAGGCGCCCAGGAGATGGCTTTTGTCCGAGCCGCGGCCGGGTGGTTTACGGGCCAAGTGGCGGGGCCGCGCAGGCGCAAGCAGGCCCCCCCCCCCCCCGCAAGCATCCCTCCGGGCAACGTGCCCCCCCCCGCCCCCCCTTGAGATATCAGGCCAGGTTCACAGGGTCCCTGGGCTGGTGTCAGAGTTAACGGAAGCCCTCCCTGCCATCCAGAGGACCGTGCGTTTTCCCGTGGACCACACTTCCCAGCAGCTCTCCCACCCCCGCAGAGGCAGAGTGCCAGGGAAGAACTAGGGACCTGGGGCCGGGAAGAGGGGCCGGCCACGGTTCCGCGCCAGGTGGAGCGGGTCCCGGCGGGCGGGCGGGCGGGCGGGACCCTCGTCCACGGACCTGTTCTCCTGTGGGGAGTCTGGCCTGTGCCCCGCCTGGGAGGCTAAGAGCCTTGCTTCGCCTGCAACGCCCCCACCCTGCCACAAGGCGGCAGACTTGGGCCCAGCCGCTTCAACCCTCCAGTCTGTGCAGAAGCACCCCAAAATGGAGTGAGACCGCTGCGACCTCAGTCCCCCAGAGCTCGAACCCCCACCTCTGTGAGGGAATCGGCGGCCTCCTGTCCTTGGCGTCCGCAAGAGGCATTCACCTGCGGCGAACCAGGGCCTCGGGAGAGCAGGGCCAGGCCCCATGGTAGGAGCCCGGGGGAGGCAACGGCAGCCTCTGCGGCCAGGCCTCGGGCTCTCGCCGGGGCTCTCTCGGGGCACGGGCACCCTCTCTCGCCTAGAGAGTGCCCACGCCGTCCCTGGAGCCCCGCGAGACACCTGCTTCCCGTGATAAGAGGCCCCCTGCCTCCATGGAGCTTGGAACTCTGGGGCCGGGCTGCGGGTCACTGGGCTAAGTGGCTGGAGACGCGCAGACCCCTCCGTCCCGACCGCCCCACTGCGAAGATCCCCCTGTTCCTCCATCCGTAAGGGGGTCGCCCCTTACGGATGGAGGAACAGGGGGGAGGCCCCCAGGAGATGGCATTTGTCAGAGCCGCCGCTGGCCGGTTTCGGGCCAAGACGCGGGACCCGGCAGGCAGAGGGCAGGCAGCCCCACCAGAAGCCTCCCTCGGGGCAACGGGCCCCACCCCGGACATATCAGGCCCGCTTCACAGAGTCCCTGGGGTCCTGTCCGTGGAACTGGAAGCTCTGCCCGCCACCCAGAGGTCCGTTCCTTTTCCCGTGGACCACACTTGCCAGCGCGTCTCCCACCCCGGCAGAGGCAGAGTGCCAGGGAAGAACTAGGGCCCCGGGGCCTCGATGAGGGGCGGGCCAGGGTTCCGCGCCTGGTGGGCAGGGGCCCGGGCGGGCCTGACCCACGCCCAGGGACCCCGTCTCCCGGGGGGACTCGGGCCTGAGACCTGCCTGGGGGGCTGAGAGTCTTTCTTGGCTCAAACGGCCCCACCCTGCCCCGAGGCGGCAAACCTGCACCGAGACGCTTCTACTCTCTAAAGTCTGGGCTGGACTTCGCGAGAAGGGACTGTGTCCGCTGGGACCCGGGTCCCACAGAGCTCGAACCCCCCTCCCCGTGAAGGCATCCGCGGCCTGTGGTCCTTGCTGTCCGCAAAAGGCATTCACCTGCGGAGAACCTGGGCCCAGGTGAGCGGGACCAGGCCCCACGGCAGGAGCCTAGGGAGGCCACTGGAGCCACGGGGGCCAGGGCGGGGCATTTTCCCGGGTGCTCTCTCGAGTCCCGGGTGCCCTCTCTCGCCCGGGGAGTGCCCACGCCGTCCCTTGAGCCCCGCAGGACGCCTGCATCCCGCCATAAGCGGCCCACCTCCTCCATGGAGCACGGACACAGGGGGCCGGGGTGCGAGCAACTGGCCCTCGTGGCGGCAAACCCGCAGACCCCTCCGTCCCGTCCCCGCCACTGCGAAGATCCCCCTGTTCTTCCATCCGTAAAGGGGTCCCCCTTTACGGATGGAAGAACAGGGGGGAGGCGCCCAGGAGATGGCTTTTGTCCGAGCCGCGGCCGGGTGGTTTACGGGCCAAGAGGCGGGGCC
Source organism: Desmodus rotundus (assembly GCF_022682495.2). NCBI lineage: Eukaryota > Metazoa > Chordata > Mammalia > Chiroptera > Phyllostomidae > Desmodus > Desmodus rotundus. Next base: position 13,942 of record NW_026527560.1, read on the forward strand.
GCGCAGGCGCAAGCAGGCCCCCCCCCCCCCCGCAAGCATCCCTCCGGGCAACGTGCCCCCCCCGCCCCCCCTTGAGATATCAGGCCAGGTTCACAGGGTCCCTGGGCTGGTGTCAGAGTTAACGGAAGCCCTCCCTGCCATCCAGAGGACCGTGCGTTTTCCCGTGGACCACACTTCCCAGCAGCTCTCCCACCCCCGCAGAGGCAGAGTGCCAGGGAAGAACTAGGGACCTGGGGCCGGGAAGAGGGGCCGGCCACGGTTCCGCGCCAGGTGGAGCGGGTCCCGGCGGGCGGGCGGGCGGGCGGGACCCTCGTCCACGGACCTGTTCTCCTGTGGGGAGTCTGGCCTGTGCCCCGCCTGGGAGGCTAAGAGCCTTGCTTCGCCTGCAACGGCCCCACCCTGCCACAAGGCGGCAGACTTGGGCCCAGCCGCTTCAACCCTCCAGTCTGTGCAGAAGCACCCCAAAATGGAGTGAGACCGCTGCGACCTCAGTCCCCCAGAGCTCGAACCCCCACCTCTGTGAGGGAATCGGCGGCCTCCTGTCCTTGGCGTCCGCAAGAGGCATTCACCTGCGGCGAACCAGGGCCTCGGGAGAGCAGGGCCAGGCCCCATGGTAGGAGCCCGGGGGAGGCAACGGCAGCCTCTGCGGCCAGGCCTCGGGCTCTCGCCGGGGCTCTCTCGGGGCACGGGCACCCTCTCTCGCCTAGAGAGTGCCCACGCCGTCCCTGGAGCCCCGCGAGACACCTGCTTCCCGTGATAAGAGGCCCCCTGCCTCCATGGAGCTTGGAACTCTGGGGCCGGGCTGCGGGTCACTGGGCTAAGTGGCTGGAGACGCGCAGACCCACCCCTCCGTCCCCACCGCCCCACTGCGAAGATCCCCCTGTTCCTCCATCCGTAAGGGGGTCGCCCCTTACGGATGGAGGAACAGGGGGGAGGCCCCCAGGAGATGGCATTTGTCAGAGCCGCCGCTGGCCGGTTTCGGGCCAAGACGCGGGACCCGGCAGGCAGAGGGCAGGCAGCCCCACCAGAAGCCTCCCTCGGGGCAACGGGCCCCACCCCGGACATATCAGGCCCGCTTCACAGAGTCCCTGGGGTCCTGTCCGTGGAACTGGAAGCTCTGCCCGCCACCCAGAGGTCCGTTCCTTTTCCCGTGGACCACACTTGCCAGCGCGTCTCCCACCCCGGCAGAGGCAGAGTGCCAGGGAAGAACTAGGGCCCCGGGGCCTCGATGAGGGGCGGGCCAGGGTTCCGCGCCTGGTGGGCAGGGGCCCGGGCGGGCCGGACCCACGCCCAGGGACCCCGTCTCCCGGGGGGACTCGGGCCTGAGACCTGCCTGGGGGGCTGAGAGTCTTTCTTGGCTCAAACGGCCCCACCCTGCCCCGAGGCGGCAAACCTGCACCGAGACGCTTCTACTCTCTAAAGTCTGGGCTGGACTTCGCGAGAAGGGACTGTGTCCGCTGGGACCCGGGTCCCACAGAGCTCGAACCCCCCTCCCCGTGAAGGCATCCGCGGCCTGTGGTCCTTGCTGTCCGCAAAAGGCATTCACCTGCGGAGAACCTGGGCCCAGGTGAGCGGGACCAGGCCCCACGGCAGGAGCCTAGGGAGGCCACTGGAGCCACAGGGGCCAGGGCGGGGCATTTTCCCGGGTGCTCTCTCGGGTCCCGGGTGCCCTCTCTCGCCCGGGGAGTGCCCACGCCGTCCCTTGAGCCCCGCAGGACGCCTGCATCCCGCCATAAGCGGCCCACCTCCTCCATGGAGCACGGACACAGGGGGCCAGGGTGCGAGCAACTGGCCCTCGTGGCGGCAAACCCGCAGACCCCTCCGTCCCGTCCCCGCCACTGCGAAGATCCCCCTGTTCTTCCATCCGTAAAGGGGTCCCCCTTTACGGATGGAAGAACAGGGGGGAGGCGCCCAGGAGATGGCTTTTGTCCGAGCCGCGGCCGGGTGGTTTACGGGCCAAGAGGCGGGGCCGCGCAGGCGCAAGCAGGCCCCCCCCCCCCCCCCCGCAAGCATCCCTCCGGGCAACGTGCCCCCCCCCGCCCCCCCTTGAGATATCAGGCCAGGTTCACAGGGTCCCTGGGCTGGTGTCAGAGTTAACGGAAGCCCTCCCTGCCATCCAGAGGACCGTGCGTTTTCCCGTGGACCACACTTCCCAGCAGCTCTCCCACCCCCGCAGAGGCAGAGTGCCAGGGAAGAACTAGGGACCTGGGGCCGGGAAGAGGGGCCGGCCACGGTTCCGCGCCAGGTGGAGCGGGTCCCGGCGGGCGGGCGGGCGGGCGGGACCCTCGTCCACGGACCTGTTCTCCTGTGGGGAGTCTGGCCTGTGCCCCGCCTGGGAGGCTAAGAGCCTTGCTTCGCCTGCAACGCCCCCACCCTGCCACAAGGCGGCAGACTTGGGCCCAGCCGCTTCAACCCTCCAGTCTGTGCAGAAGCACCCCAAAATGGAGTGAGACCGCTGCGACCTCAGTCCCCCAGAGCTCGAACCCCCACCTCTGTGAGGGAATCGGCGGCCTCCTGTCCTTGGCGTCCGCAAGAGGCATTCACCTGCGGCGAACCAGGGCCTCGGGAGAGCAGGGCCAGGCCCCATGGTAGGAGCCCGGGGGAGGCAACGGCAGCCTCTGCGGCCAGGCCTCGGGCTCTCGCCGGGGCTCTCTCGGGGCACGGGCACCCTCTCTCGCCTAGAGAGTGCCCACGCCGTCCCTGGAGCCCCGCGAGACACCTGCTTCCCGTGATAAGAGGCCCCCTGCCTCCATGGAGCTTGGAACTCTGGGGCCGGGCTGCGGGTCACTGGGCTAAGTGGCTGGAGACGCGCAGACCCACCCCTCCGTCCCGACCGCCCCACTGCGAAGATCCCCCTGTTCCTCCATCCGTAAGGGGGTCGCCCCTTACGGATGGAGGAACAGGGGGGAGGCCCCCAGGAGATGGCATTTGTCAGAGCCGCCGCTGGCCGGTTTCGGGCCAAGACGCGGGACCCGGCAGGCAGAGGGCAGGCAGCCCCACCAGAAGCCTCCCTCGGGGCAACGGGCCCCACCCCGGACATATCAGGCCCGCTTCACAGAGTCCCTGGGGTCCTGTCCGTGGAACTGGAAGCTCTGCCCGCCACCCAGAGGTCCGTTCCTTTTCCCGTGGACCACACTTGCCAGCGCGTCTCCCACCCCGGCAGAGGCAGAGTGCCAGGGAAGAACTAGGGCCCCGGGGCCTCGATGAGGGGCGGGCCAGGGTTCCGCGCCTGGTGGGCAGGGGCCCGGGCGGGCCGGACCCACGCCCAGGGACCCCGTCTCCCGGGGGGACTCGGGCCTGAGACCTGCCTGGGGGGCTGAGAGTCTTTCTTGGCTCAAACGGCCCCACCCTGCCCCGAGGCGGCAAACCTGCACCGAGACGCTTCTACTCTCTAAAGTCTGGGCTGGACTTCGCGAGAAGGGACTGTGTCCGCTGGGACCCGGGTCCCACAGAGCTCGAACCCCCCTCCCCGTGAAGGCATCCGCGGCCTGTGGTCCTTGCTGTCCGCAAAAGGCATTCACCTGCGGAGAACCTGGGCCCAGGTGAGCGGGACCAGGCCCCACGGCAGGAGCCTAGGGAGGCCACTGGAGCCACGGGGGCCAGGGCGGGGCATTTTCCCGGGTGCTCTCTCGGGTCCCGGGTGCCCTCTCTCGCCCGGGGAGTGCCCACGCCGTCCCTTGAGCCCCGCAGGACGCCTGCATCCCGCCATAAGCGGCCCACCTCCTCCATGGAGCACGGACACAGGGGGCCGGGGTGCGAGCAACTGGCCCTCGTGGCGGCAAACCCGCAGACCCCTCCGTCCCGTCCCCGCCACTGCGAAGATCCCCCTGTTCTTCCATCCGTAAAGGGGTCCCCCTTTACGGATGGAAGAACAGGGGGGAGGCGCCCAGGAGATGGCTTTTGTCCGAGCCGCGGCCGGGTGGTTTACGGGCCAAGAGGCGGGGCCGCGCAGGCGCAAGCAGGCCCCCCCCCCCCCCCCCGCAAGCATCCCTCCGGGCAACGTGCCCCCCCCGCCCCCCCTTGAGATATCAGGCCAGGTTCACAGGGTCCCTGGGCTGGTGTCAGAGTTAACGGAAGCCCTCCCTGCCATCCAGAGGACCGTGCGTTTTCCCGTGGACCACACTTCCCAGCAGCTCTCCCACCCCCGCAGAGGCAGAGTGCCAGGGAAGAACTAGGGACCTGGGGCCGGGAAGAGGGGCCGGCCACGGTTCCGCGCCAGGTGGAGCGGGTCCCGGCGGGCGGGCGGGCGGGCGGGACCCTCGTCCACGGACCTGTTCTCCTGTGGGGAGTCTGGCCTGTGCCCCGCCTGGGAGGCTAAGAGCCTTGCTTCGCCTGCAACGCCCCCACCCTGCCACAAGGCGGCAGACTTGGGCCCAGCCGCTTCAACCCTCCAGTCTGTGCAGAAGCACCCCAAAATGGAGTGAGACCGCTGCGACCTCAGTCCCCCAGAGCTCGAACCCCCACCTCTGTGAGGGAATCGGCGGCCTCCTGTCCTTGGCGTCCGCAAGAGGCATTCACCTGCGGCGAACCAGGGCCTCGGGAGAGCAGGGCCAGGCCCCATGGTAGGAGCCCGGGGGAGGCAACGGCAGCCTCTGCGGCCAGGCCTCGGGCTCTCGCCGGGGCTCTCTCGGGGCACGGGCACCCTCTCTCGCCTAGAGAGTGCCCAGGCCGTCCCTGGAGCCCCGCGAGACACCTGCTTCCCGTGATAAGAGGCCCCCTGCCTCCATGGAGCTTGGAACTCTGGGGCCGGGCTGCGGGTCACTGGGCTAAGTGGCTGGAGACGCGCAGACCCCTCCGTCCCGACCGCCCCACTGCGAAGATCCCCCTGTTCCTCCATCCGTAAGGGGGTCGCCCCTTACGGATGGAGGAACAGGGGGGAGGCCCCCAGGAGATGGCATTTGTCAGAGCCGCCGCTGGCCGGTTTCGGGCCAAGACGCGGGACCCGGCAGGCAGAGGGCAGGCAGCCCCACCAGAAGCCTCCCTCGGGGCAACGGGCCCCACCCCGGACATATCAGGCCCGCTTCACAGAGTCCCTGGGGTCCTGTCCGTGGAACTGGAAGCTCTGCCCGCCACCCAGAGGTCCGTTCCTTTTCCCGTGGACCACACTTGCCAGCGCGTCTCCCACCCCGGCAGAGGCAGAGTGCCAGGGAAGAACTAGGGCCCCGGGGCCTCGATGAGGGGCGGGCCAGGGTTCCGCGCCTGGTGGGCAGGGGCCCGGGCGGGCCGGACCCACGCCCAGGGACCCCGTCTCCCGGGGGGACTCGGGCCTGAGACCTGCCTGGGGGGCTGAGAGTCTTTCTTGGCTCAAACGGCCCCACCCTGCCCCGAGGCGGCAAACCTGCACCGAGACGCTTCTACTCTCTAAAGTCTGGGCTGGACTTCGCGAGAAGGGACTGTGTCCGCTGGGACCCGGGTCCCACAGAGCTCGAACCCCCCTCCCCGTGAAGGCATCCGCGGCCTGTGGTCCTTGCTGTCCGCAAAAGGCATTCACCTGCGGAGAACCTGGGCCCAGGTGAGCGGGACCAGGCCCCACGGCAGGAGCCTAGGGAGGCCACTGGAGCCACGGGGGCCAGGGCGGGGCATTTTCCCGGGTGCTCTCTCGGGTCCCGGGTGCCCTCTCTCGCCCGGGGAGTGCCCACGCCGTCCCTTGAGCCCCGCAGGACGCCTGCATCCCGCCATAAGCGGCCCACCTCCTCCATGGAGCACGGACACAGGGGGCCGGGGTGCGAGCAACTGGCCCTCGTGGCGGCAAACCCGCAGACCCCTCCGTCCCGTCCCCGCCACTGCGAAGATCCCCCTGTTCTTCCATCCGTAAAGGGGTCCCCCTTTACGGATGGAAGAACAGGGGGGAGGCGCCCAGGAGATGGCTTTTGTCCGAGCCGCGGCCGGGTGGTTTACGGGCCAAGAGGCGGGGCCGCGCAGGCGCAAGCAGGCCCCCCCCCCCCCCCCCCCGCAAGCATCCCTCCGGGCAACGTGCCCCCCCCGCCCCCCCTTGAGATATCAGGCCAGGTTCACAGGGTCCCTGGGCTGGTGTCAGAGTTAACGGAAGCCCTCCCTGCCATCCAGAGGACCGTGCGTTTTCCCGTGGACCACACTTCCCAGCAGCTCTCCCACCCCCGCAGAGGCAGAGTGCCAGGGAAGAACTAGGGACCTGGGGCCGGGAAGAGGGGCCGGCCACGGTTCCGCGCCAGGTGGAGCGGGTCCCGGCGGGCGGGCGGGCGGGCGGGACCCTCGTCCACGGACCTGTTCTCCGGTGGGGAGTCTGGCCTGTGCCCCGCCTGGGAGGCTAAGAGCCTTGCTTCGCCTGCAACGCCCCCACCCTGCCACAAGGCGGCAGACTTGGGCCCAGCCGCTTCAACCCTCCAGTCTGTGCAGAAGCACCCCAAAATGGAGTGAGACCGCTGCGACCTCAGTCCCCCAGAGCTCGAACCCCCACCTCTGTGAGGGAATCGGCGGCCTCCTGTCCTTGGCGTCCGCAAGAGGCATTCACCTGCGGCGAACCAGGGCCTCGGGAGAGCAGGGCCAGGCCCCATGGTAGGAGCCCGGGGGAGGCAACGGCAGCCTCTGCGGCCAGGCCTCGGGCTCTCGCCGGGGCTCTCTCGGGGCACGGGCACCCTCTCTCGCCTAGAGAGTGCCCACGCCGTCCCTGGAGCCCCGCGAGACACCTGCTTCCCGTGATAAGAGGCCCCCTGCCTCCATGGAGCTTGGAACTCTGGGGCCGGGCTGCGGGTCACTGGGCTAAGTGGCTGGAGACGCGCAGACCCACCCCTCCGTCCCGACCGCCCCACTGCGAAGATCCCCCTGTTCCTCCATCCGTAAGGGGGTCGCCCCTTACGGATGGAGGAACAGGGGGGAGGCCCCCAGGAGATGGCATTTGTCAGAGCCGCCGCTGGCCGGTTTCGGGCCAAGACGCGGGACCCGGCAGGCAGAGGGCAGGCAGCCCCACCAGAAGCCTCCCTCGGGGCAACGGGCCCCACCCCGGACATATCAGGCCCGCTTCACAGAGTCCCTGGGGTCCTGTCCGTGGAACTGGAAGCTCTGCCCGCCACCCAGAGGTCCGTTCCTTTTCCCGTGGACCACACTTGCCAGCGCGTCTCCCACCCCGGCAGAGGCAGTGTGCCAGGGAAGAACTAGGGCCCCGGGGCCTCGATGAGGGGCGGGCCAGGGTTCCGCGCCTGGTGGGCAGGGGCCCGGGCGGGCCGGACCCACGCCCAGGGACCCCGTCTCCCGGGGGGACTCGGGCCTGAGACCTGCCTGGGGGGCTGAGAGTCTTTCTTGGCTCAAACGGCCCCACCCTGCCCCGAGGCGGCAAACCTGCACCGAGACGCTTCTACTCTCTAAAGTCTGGGCTGGACTTCGCGAGAAGGGACTGTGTCCGCTGGGACCCGGGTCCCACAGAGCTCGAACCCCCCTCCCCGTGAAGGCATCCGCGGCCTGTGGTCCTTGCTGTCCGCAAAAGGCATTCACCTGCGGAGAACCTGGGCCCAGGTGAGCGGGACCAGGCCCCACGGCAGGAGCCTAGGGAGGCCACTGGAGCCACGGGGGCCAGGGCGGGGCATTTTCCCGGGTGCTCTCTCGGGTCCCGGGTGCCCTCTCTCGCCCGGGGAGTGCCCACGCCGTCCCTTGAGCCCCGCAGGACGCCTGCATCCCGCCATAAGCGGCCCACCTCCTCCATGGAGCACGGACACAGGGGGCCGGGGGTGCGAGCAACTGGCCCTCGTGGCGGCAAACCCGCAGACCCCTCCGTCCCGTCCCCGCCACTGCGAAGATCCCCCTGTTCTTCCATCCGTAAAGGGGTCCCCCTTTACGGATGGAAGAACAGGGGGGAGGCGCCCAGGAGATGGCTTTTGTCCGAGCCGCGGCCGGGTGGTTTACGGGCCAAGAGGCGGGGCCGCGCAGGCGCAAGCAGGCCCCCCCCCCCCCCCCGCAAGCATCCCTCCGGGCAACGTGCCCCCCCCCGCCCCCCCTTGAGATATCAGGCCAGGTTCACAGGGTCCCTGGGCTGGTGTCAGAGTTAACGGAAGCCCTCCCTGCCATCCAGAGGACCGTGCGTTTTCCCGTGGACCACACTTCCCAGCAGCTCTCCCACCCCCGCAGAGGCAGAGTGCCAGGGAAGAACTAGGGACCTGGGGCCGGGAAGAGGGGCCGGCCACGGTTCCGCGCCAGGTGGAGCGGGTCCCGGCGGGCGGGCGGGCGGGCGGGACCCTCGTCCACGGACCTGTTCTCCTGTGGGGAGTCTGGCCTGTGCCCCGCCTGGGAGGCTAAGAGCCTTGCTTCGCCTGCAACGCCCCCACCCTGCCACAAGGCGGCAGACTTGGGCCCAGCCGCTTCAACCCTCCAGTCTGTGCAGAAGCACCCCAAAATGGAGTGAGACCGCTGCGACCTCAGTCCCCCAGAGCTCGAACCCCCACCTCTGTGAGGGAATCGGCGGCCTCCTGTCCTTGGCGTCCGCAAGAGGCATTCACCTGCGGCGAACCAGGGCCTCGGGAGAGCAGGGCCAGGCCCCATGGTAGGAGCCCGGGGGAGGCAACGGCAGCCTCTGCGGCCAGGCCTCGGGCTCTCGCCGGGGCTCTCTCGGGCACGGGCACCCTCTCTCGCCTAGAGAGTGCCCAGGCCGTCCCTGGAGCCCCGCGAGACACCTGCTTCCCGTGATAAGAGGCCCCCTGCCTCCATGGAGCTTGGAACTCTGGGGCCGGGCTGCGGGTCACTGGGCTAAGTGGCTGGAGACGCGCAGACCCCTCCGTCCCGACCGCCCCACTGCGAAGATCCCCCTGTTCCTCCATCCGTAAGGGGGTCGCCCCTTACGGATGGAGGAACAGGGGGGAGGCCCCCCAGGAGATGGCATTTGTCAGAGCCGCCGCTGGCCGGTTTCGGGCCAAGACGCGGGACCCGGCAGGCAGAGGGCAGGCAGCCCCACCAGAAGCCTCCCTCGGGGCAACGGGCCCCACCCCGGACATATCAGGCCCGCTTCACAGAGTCCCTGGGGTCCTGTCCGTGGAACTGGAAGCTCTGCCCGCCACCCAGAGGTCCGTTCCTTTTCCCGTGGACCACACTTGCCAGCGCGTCTCCCACCCCGGCAGAGGCAGAGTGCCAGGGAAGAACTAGGGCCCCGGGGCCTCGATGAGGGGCGGGCCAGGGTTCCGCGCCTGGTGGGCAGGGGCCCGGGCGGGCCGGACCCACGCCCAGGGACCCCGTCTCCCGGGGGGACTCGGGCCTGAGACCTGCCTGGGGGGCTGAGAGTCTTTCTTGGCTCAAACGGCCCCACCCTGCCCCGAGGCGGCAAACCTGCACCGAGACGCTTCTACTCTCTAAAGTCTGGGCTGGACTTCGCGAGAAGGGACTGTGTCCGCTGGGACCCGGGTCCCACAGAGCTCGAACCCCCCTCCCCGTGAAGGCATCCGCGGCCTGTGGTCCTTGCTGTCCGCAAAAGGCATTCACCTGCGGAGAACCTGGGCCCAGGTGAGCGGGACCAGGCCCCACGGCAGGAGCCTAGGGAGGCCACTGGAGCCACGGGGGCCAGGGCGGGGCATTTTCCCGGGTGCTCTCTCGGGTCCCGGGTGCCCTCTCTCGCCCGGGGAGTGCCCACGCCGTCCCTTGAGCCCCGCAGGACGCCTGCATCCGCCATAAGCGGCCCACCTCCTCCATGGAGCACGGACACAGGGGGCCGGGGTGCGAGCAACTGGCCCTCGTGGCGGCAAACCCGCAGACCCCTCCGTCCCGTCCCCGCCACTGCGAAGATCCCCCTGTTCTTCCATCCGTAAAGGGGTCCCCCTTTACGGATTGAAGAACAGGGGGGAGGCGCCCAGGAGATGGCTTTTGTCCGAGCCGCGGCCGGGTGGTTTACGGGCCAAGAGGCGGGGCCGCGCAGGCGCAAGCAGGCCCCCCCCCCCCCCCCCCCGCAAGCATCCCTCCGGGCAACGTGCCCCCCCCGCCCCCCCTTGAGATATCAGGCCAGGTTCACAGGGTCCCTGGGCTGGTGTCAGAGTTAACGGAAGCCCTCCCTGCCATCCAGAGGACCGTGCGTTTTCCCGTGGACCACACTTCCCAGCAGCTCTCCCACCCCCGCAGAGGCAGAGTGCCAGGGAAGAACTAGGGACCTGGGGCCGGGAAGAGGGGCCGGCCACGGTTCCGCGCCAGGTGGAGCGGGTCCCGGCGGGCGGGCGGGCGGGCGGGACCCTCGTCCACGGACCTGTTCTCCGGTGGGGAGTCTGGCCTGTGCCCCGCCTGGGAGGCTAAGAGCCTTGCTTCGCCTGCAACGCCCCCACCCTGCCACAAGGCGGCAGACTTGGGCCCAGCCGCTTCAACCCTCCAGTCTGTGCAGAAGCACCCCAAAATGGAGTGAGACCGCTGCGACCTCAGTCCCCCAGAGCTCGAACCCCCACCTCTGTGAGGGAATCGGCGGCCTCCTGTCCTTGGCGTCCGCAAGAGGCATTCACCTGCGGCGAACCAGGGCCTCGGGAGAGCAGGGCCAGGCCCCATGGTAGGAGCCCGGGGGAGGCAACGGCAGCCTCTGCGGCCAGGCCTCGGGCTCTCGCCGGGGCTCTCTCGGGGCACGGGCACCCTCTCTCGCCTAGAGAGTGCCCACGCCGTCCCTGGAGCCCCGCGAGACACCTGCTTCCCGTGATAAGAGGCCCCCCTGCCTCCATGGAGCTTGGAACTCTGGGGCCGGGCTGCGGGTCACTGGGCTAAGTGGCTGGAGACGCGCAGACCCCTCCGTCCCGACCGCCCCACTGCGAAGATCCCCCTGTTCCTCCATCCGTAAGGGGGTCGCCCCTTACGGATGGAGGAACAGGGGGGAGGCCCCCAGGAGATGGCATTTGTCAGAGCCGCCGCTGGCCGGTTTCGGGCCAAGACGCGGGACCCCGGCAGGCAGAGGGCAGGCAGCCCCACCAGAAGCCTCCCTCGGGGCAACGGGCCCCACCCCGGACATATCAGGCCCGCTTCACAGAGTCCCTGGGGTCCTGTCCGTGGAACTGGAAGCTCTGCCCGCCACCCAGAGGTCCGTTCCTTTTCCCGTGGACCACACTTGCCAGCGCGTCTCCCACCCCGGCAGAGGCAGAGTGCCAGGGAAGAACTAGGGCCCCGGGGCCTCGATGAGGGGCGGGCCAGGGTTCCGCGCCTGGTGGGCAGGGGCCCGGGCGGGCCGGACCCACGCCCAGGGACCCCGTCTCCCGGGGGGACTCGGGCCTGAGACCTGCCTGGGGGGCTGAGAGTCTTTCTTGGCTCAAACGGCCCCACCCTGCCCCGAGGCGGCAAACCTGCACCGAGACGCTTCTACTCTCTAAAGTCTGGGCTGGACTTCGCGAGAAGGGACTGTGTCCGCTGGGACCCGGGTCCCACAGAGCTCGAACCCCCCTCCCGTGAAGGCATCCGCGGCCTGTGGTCCTTGCTGTCCGCAAAAGGCATTCACCTGCGGAGAACCTGGGCCCAGGTGAGCGGGACCAGGCCCCACGGCAGGAGCCTAGGGAGGCCACTGGAGCCACGGGGGCCAGGGCGGGGCATTTTCCCGGGTGCTCTCTCGGGTCCCGGGTGCCCTCTCTCGCCCGGGGAGTGCCCACGCCGTCCCTTGAGCCCCGCAGGACGCCTGCATCCCGCCATAAGCGGCCCACCTCCTCCATGGAGCACGGACACAGGGGGCCGGGGTGCGAGCAACTGGCCCTCGTGGCGGCAAACCCGCAGACCCCTCCGTCCCGTCCCCGCCACTGCGAAGATCCCCCTGTTCTTCCATCCGTAAAGGGGTCCCCCTTTACGGATGGAAGAACAGGGGGGAGGCGCCCAGGAGATGGCTTTTGTCCGAGCCGCGGCCGGGTGGTTTACGGGCCAAGAGGCGGGGCCCGCGCAGGCGCAAGCAGGCCCCCCCCCCCCGCAAGCATCCCTCCGGGCAACGTGCCCCCCCCGCCCCCCCTTGAGATATCAGGCCAGGTTCACAGGGTCCCTGGGCTGGTGTCAGAGTTAACGGAAGCCCTCCCTGCCATCCAGAGGACCGTGCGTTTTCCCGTGGACCACACTTTCCCA
>NW_026527561.1:0-25683 GCF_022682495.2 Desmodus rotundus
AAAAGGCATTCACCTGCGGTGAACCTGGGCCTCGGGCGAGCAGGGCCAGGCCCCATGGTAGGAGCCCGGGGGAGGCAATGGCAGCCTCTGCGGCCAGGCCTCGGGCTCTCCCCGGGGCTCTCTCGGGGCACGGGCACCCTCTCTCGTCTAGAGAGTGCCCACGCCGTCCCTTGACCCCCGGGAGACACCTGCTTCCCGTGATAAGAGGCCCCCGGCCTCCATGGAGCTTGGAACTCTGGGGCCGGGCGGCGGGTCACTGGGCTAAGTGGCTGGAAACGCGCAGACCCCTCCGTCCCGACCGCCCCACTGCGAAGATCCCCCTGTTCTTCCATCCGTAAGGGGGTCGCCCCTTACGGATGGAAGAACAGGGGGGATGCCCCCAGGAGATGGCATTTGTCAGAGCCGCAGCTGGCCGGTTTCGGGCCAAGACGCGGGACCCGGCAGGTAGAGGGCAGGCAGCCCCACCACAAGCCTCCCTCGGGGCAACGGGCCCCACCCTGGACATATCAGGCCTGCTTCACAGGGTCCCTGGGGTCCTGTCCGTGGAACTGGAAGCTCTCCCCGCCACCCAGAGGTCCGTTCCTTTTCCCGTGGACCACACTTGCCAGCGCGTCTCCCACCCCGGCACAGGCAGAGTGCCAGGGAAGAACTAGGGACCCGGGGCCTGGATGAGGGGCGCGCCAGGGTTCCGCGCCTGGGGGGCAGGGGCCGAGCGGGCCGGACCCACGCCCAGGGACCAAGTCTCCCGGGGGGACTCGGGCCTGAGACCTGCCTGGGGGGCTAAGGGTCTTTCTTGGCTCCAAAGGCCCCACCCTGCCCCGAGGCGGCAAACGTGCACCGAGACGCTTCTACTCTCTCAAGTCTGGGCTGGACTTCGCGAGAAGGGACTGTGTCCGCTGGGACCCGGGTCCCACAGAGCTCGAACCCCCCTCCCCGTGAAGGCGTCCGCGGCCTGTGGTCCTTGGTGTCCGCAAAAGGCATTCACCTGCGGAGAACCTGGGCCCACGTGAGCGGGACCAGGCCCCACGGCAGGAGCCTAGGGAGGCCACTGGAGCCACGGGGGCCAGGGCTGGGCATTTTCCCGGGTGCTCTCTCGGGTCCCGGGCGCCCTCTCTCGCCCGGGGAGTGCCCACGCCGTCCCTTGACCCCCGCAGGACGCCTGCATCCCGCCATAAGCGGCCCACCTCCTCCATGGAGCTCGCACGCATGGGGCCGGGGTGCGAGCAACTGGCCTACGTGGCGGCAAACCCGCAGACCCCTCCGTCCCGTCCCCGCCACTGCGAAGATCCCCCTGTTCTTCCATCCGTAAAGGGGTCCCCCTTTACGGATGGAAGAACAGGGGGGAGGCGCCCAGGAGATGGCTTTTGTCCGAGCCGCGGCTGGGTGGTTTTCGGGCCAAGAGGCGGGGCCGCGCAGGCGCAAGCAGGCCCCCCCCACCACAAGCATCCCTCCGGGCAACGTGCCCCGCCCTTGAGATATCAGGCCAGGTTCACACGGTCCCTGGGCTGGTGTCAGAGTTAACGGAAGCCCTCCCTGCCACCCAGAGGACCGTGCGTTTTCCCGTGGACCACACTTGCCAGCAGCTCTCCCACCCCCGCAGAGGCAGAGTGCCAGGGAAGAACTAGGGACCTGGGGCCGGGAAGAGGGGCCGGCCAAGGTTCCGCGCCAGGTGGAGCGGGTCCCGGCGGGCGGGCGGGCGGGCGGGCGGGCGGGACCCTCGTCCACGGACCGGTTCTCCTGTGGGGAGTCTGGCCTGTGCCCCGCCTGGGAGGCTAAGAGCCTTGCTTCGCCTGCAACGCCCCCACCCTGCCACAAGGCGGCAGACTTGGACCCAGCCGCTTCAACCCTCCAGTCTCCGCTGAACCACCCAAAAATGGAGTGTGACCGCTGCGACCTCAGTCCCCCAGAGCTCGAACCCCCACCTCTGCGAGGGAAATCGGCGGCCTCCTGTCCTTGGCGTCCGCAAAAGGCATTCACCTGCGGTGAACCTGGGCCTCGGGCGAGCAGGGCCAGGCCCCATGGTAGGAGCCCGGGGGAGGCAATGGCAGCCTCTGCGGCCAGGCCTCGGGCTCTCCCCGGGGCTCTCTCGGGGCACGGGCACCCTCTCTCGTCTAGAGAGTGCCCACGCCGTCCCTTGACCCCCGGGAGACACCTGCTTCCCGTGATAAGAGGCCCCCGGCCTCCATGGAGCTTGGAACTCTGGGGCCGGGCGGCGGGTCACTGGGCTAAGTGGCTGGAAACGCGCAGACCCCTCCGTCCCGACCGCCCCACTGCGAAGATCCCCCTGTTCTTCCATCCGTAAGGGGGTCGCCCCTTACGGATGGAAGAACAGGGGGGATGCCCCCAGGAGATGGCATTTGTCAGAGCCGCAGCTGGCCGGTTTCGGGCCAAGACGCGGGACCCGGCAGGTAGAGGGCAGGCAGCCCCACCACAAGCCTCCCTCGGGGCAACGGGCCCCACCCTGGACATATCAGGCCTGCTTCACAGGGTCCCTGGGGTCCTGTCCGTGGAACTGGAAGCTCTCCCCGCCACCCAGAGGTCCGTTCCTTTTCCCGTGGACCACACTTGCCAGCGCGTCTCCCACCCCGGCACAGGCAGAGTGCCAGGGAAGAACTAGGGACCCGGGGCCTGGATGAGGGGCGCGCCAGGGTTCCGCGCCTGGTGGGCAGGGGCCGAGCGGGCCGGACCCACGCCCAGGGACCAAGTCTCCCGGGGGGACTCGGGCCTGAGACCTGCCTGGGGGGCTAAGGGTCTTTCTTGGCTCAAAAGGCCCCACCCTGCCCCGAGGCGGCAAACGTGCACCGAGACGCTTCTACTCTCTCAAGTCTGGGCTGGACTTCGCGAGAAGGGACTGTGTCCGCTGGGACCCGGGTCCCACAGAGCTCGAACCCCCCTCCCCGTGAAGGCGTCCGCGGCCTGTGGTCCTTGGTGTCCGCAAAAGGCATTCACCTGCGGAGAACCTGGGCCCACGTGAGCGGGACCAGGCCCCACGGCAGGAGCCTAGGGAGGCCACTGGAGCCACGGGGGCCAGGGCTGGGCATTTTCCCGGGTGCTCTCTCGGGTCCCGGGCGCCCTCTCTCGCCCGGGGAGTGCCCACGCCGTCCCTTGACCCCCGCAGGACGCCTGCATCCCGCCATAAGCGGCCCACCTCCTCCATGGAGCTCGCACGCATGGGGCCGGGGTGCGAGCAACTGGCCTACGTGGCGGCAAACCCGCAGACCCCTCCGTCCCGTCCCCGCCACTGCGAAGATCCCCCTGTTCTTCCATCCGTAAAGGGGTCCCCCTTTACGGATGGAAGAACAGGGGGGAGGCGCCCAGGAGATGGCTTTTGTCCGAGCCGCGGCTGGGTGGTTTTCGGGCCAAGAGGCGGGGCCGCGCAGGCGCAAGCAGGCCCCCCCACCACAAGCATCCCTCCGGGCAACGTGCCCCGCCCTTGAGATATCAGGCCAGGTTCACACGGTCCCTGGGCTGGTGTCAGAGTTAACGGAAGCCCTCCCTGCCACCCAGAGGACCGTGCGTTTTCCCGTGGACCACACTTGCCAGCAGCTCTCCCACCCCCGCAGAGGCAGAGTGCCAGGGAAGAACTAGGGACCTGGGGCCGGGAAGAGGGGCCGGCCAAGGTTCCGCGCCAGGTGGAGCGGGTCCCGGCGGGCGGGCGGGCGGGCGGGCGGGCGGGACCCTCGTCCACGGACCGGTTCTCCTGTGGGGAGTCTGGCCTGTGCCCCGCCTGGGAGGCTAAGAGCCTTGCTTCGCCTGCAACGCCCCCACCCTGCCACAAGGCGGCAGACTTGGACCCAGCCGCTTCAACCCTCCAGTCTCCGCTGAACCACCCAAAAATGGAGTGTGACCGCTGCGACCTCAGTCCCCCAGAGCTCGAACCCCCACCTCTGTGAGGGAATCGGCGGCCTCCTGTCCTTGGCGTCCGCAAAAGGCATTCACCTGCGGTGAACCTGGGCCTCGGGCGAGCAGGGCCAGGCCCCATGGTAGGAGCCCGGGGGAGGCAATGGCAGCCTCTGCGGCCAGGCCTCGGGCTCTCCCCGGGGCTCTCTCGGGGCACGGGCACCCTCTCTCGTCTAGAGAGTGCCCACGCCGTCCCTTGACCCCCGGGAGACACCTGCTTCCCATGATAAGAGGCCCCCGGCCTCCATGGAGCTTGGAACTCGGGGGCCGGGCTGCGGGTCACTGGGCTAAGTGGCTGGAAACGCGCAGACCCCTCCGTCCCGACCGCCCCACTGCGAAGATCCCCCTGTTCTTCCATCCGTAAGGGGCCAGGAGATGGCATTTGTCAGAGCCGCAGCTGGCCGGTTTCGGGCCAAGACGCGGGACCCGGCAGGTAGAGGGCAGGCAGCCCCACCACAAGCCTCCCTCGGGGCAACGGGCCCCACCCTGGACATATCAGGCCTGCTTCACAGGGTCCCTGGGGTCCTGTCCGTGGAACTGGAGGCTCTCCCCGCCACCCAGAGGTCCGTTCCTTTTCCCGTGGACCACACTTGCCAGCGCGTCTCCCACCCCGGCACAGGCAGAGTGCCAGGGAAGAACTAGGGACCCGGGGCCTGGATGAGGGGCGCGCCAGGGTTCCGCGCCTGGGGGGCAGGGGCCGAGCGGGCCGGACCCACGCCCAGGGACCAAGTCTCCCGGGGGGACTCGGGCCTGAGACCTGCCTGGGGGGCTAAGGGTCTTTCTTGGCTCAAAAGGCCCCACCCTGCCCCGAGGCGGCAAACGTGCACCGAGACGCTTCTACTCTCTCAAGTCTGGGCTGGACTTCGCGAGAAGGGACTGTGTCCGCTGGGACCCGGGTCCCACAGAGCTCGAACCCCCCTCCCCGTGAAGGCGTCCGCGGCCTGTGGTCCTTGGTGTCCGCAAAAGGCATTCACCTGCGGAGAACCTGGGCCCACGTGAGCGGGACCAGGCCCCACGGCAGGAGCCTAGGGAGGCCACTGGAGCCACGGGGGCCAGGGCTGGGCATTTTCCCGGGTGCTCTCTCGGGTCCCGGGCGCCCTCTCTCGCCCGGGGAGTGCCCACGCCGTCCCTTGACCCCCGCAGGACGCCTGCATCCCGCCATAAGCGGCCCACCTCCTCCATGGAGCTCGCACGCATGGGGCCGGGGTGCGAGCAACTGGCCTACGTGGCGGCAAACCCGCAGACCCCTCCGTCCCGTCCCCGCCACTGCGAAGATCCCCCTGTTCTTCCATCCGTAAAGGGGTCCCCCTTTACGGATGGAAGAACAGGGGGGAGGCGCCCAGGAGATGGCTTTTGTCCGAGCCGCGGCTGGGTGGTTTTCGGGCCAAGAGGCGGGGCCGCGCAGGCGCAAGCAGGCCCCCCCACCACAAGCATCCCTCCGGGCAACGTGCCCCGCCCTTGAGATATCAGGCCAGGTTCACACGGTCCCTGGGCTGGTGTCAGAGTTAACGGAAGCCCTCCCTGCCACCCAGAGGACCGTGCGTTTTCCCGTGGACCACACTTGCCAGCAGCTCTCCCACCCCCGCAGAGGCAGAGTGCCAGGGAAGAACTAGGGACCTGGGGCCGGGAAGAGGGGCCGGCCAAGGTTCCGCGCCAGGTGGAGCGGGTCCCGGCGGGCGGGCGGGCGGGCGGGCGGGCGGGACCCTCGTCCACGGACCGGTTCTCCTGTGGGGAGTCTGGCCTGTGCCCCGCCTGGGAGGCTAAGAGCCTTGCTTCGCCTGCAACGCCCCCACCCTGCCACAAGGCGGCAGACTTGGACCCAGCCGCTTCAACCCTCCAGTCTCCGCTGAACCACCCAAAAATGGAGTGTGACCGCTGCGACCTCAGTCCCCCAGAGCTCGAACCCCCACCTCTGCGAGGGGAATCGGCGGCCTCCTGTCCTTGGCGTCCGCAAAAGGCATTCACCTGCGGTGAACCTGGGCCTCGGGCGAGCAGGGCCAGGCCCCATGGTAGGAGCCCGGGGGAGGCAATGGCAGCCTCTGCGGCCAGGCCTCGGGCTCTCCCCGGGGCTCTCTCGGGGCACGGGCACCCTCTCTCGTCTAGAGAGTGCCCACGCCGTCCCTTGACCCCCGGGAGACACCTG
The DNA here is from genome assembly GCF_022682495.2 of Desmodus rotundus. Lineage (NCBI taxonomy): Eukaryota > Metazoa > Chordata > Mammalia > Chiroptera > Phyllostomidae > Desmodus > Desmodus rotundus. The sequence continues at coordinate 6,044 of NW_026527561.1, forward strand.
CTTCCCGTGATAAGAGGCCCCCGGCCTCCATGGAGCTTGGAACTCTGGGGCCGGGCGGCGGGTCACTGGGCTAAGTGGCTGGAAACGCGCAGACCCCTCCGTCCCGACCGCCCCACTGCGAAGATCCCCCTGTTCTTCCATCCGTAAGGGGGTCGCCCCTTACGGATGGAAGAACAGGGGGGATGCCCCCAGGAGATGGCATTTGTCAGAGCCGCAGCTGGCCGGTTTCGGGCCAAGACGCGGGACCCGGCAGGTAGAGGGCAGGCAGCCCCACCACAAGCCTCCCTCGGGGCAACGGGCCCCACCCTGGACATATCAGGCCTGCTTCACAGGGTCCCTGGGGTCCTGTCCGTGGAACTGGAAGCTCTCCCCGCCACCCAGAGGTCCGTTCCTTTTCCCGTGGACCACACTTGCCAGCGCGTCTCCCACCCCGGCACAGGCAGAGTGCCAGGGAAGAACTAGGGACCCGGGGCCTGGATGAGGGGCGCGCCAGGGTTCCGCGCCTGGTGGGCAGGGGCCGAGCGGGCCGGACCCACGCCCAGGGACCAAGTCTCCCGGGGGGACTCGGGCCTGAGACCTGCCTGGGGGGCTAAGGGTCTTTCTTGGCTCCAAAGGCCCCACCCTGCCCCGAGGCGGCAAACGTGCACCGAGACGCTTCTACTCTCTCAAGTCTGGGCTGGACTTCGCGAGAAGGGACTGTGTCCGCTGGGACCCGGGTCCCACAGAGCTCGAACCCCCCTCCCCGTGAAGGCGTCCGCGGCCTGTGGTCCTTGGTGTCCGCAAAAGGCATTCACCTGCGGAGAACCTGGGCCCACGTGAGCGGGACCAGGCCCCACGGCAGGAGCCTAGGGAGGCCACTGGAGCCACGGGGGCCAGGGCTGGGCATTTTCCCGGGTGCTCTCTCGGGTCCCGGGCGCCCTCTCTCGCCCGGGGAGTGCCCACGCCGTCCCTTGACCCCCGCAGGACGCCTGCATCCCGCCATAAGCGGCCCACCTCCTCCATGGAGCTCGCACGCATGGGGCCGGGGTGCGAGCAACTGGCCTACGTGGCGGCAAACCCGCAGACCCCTCCGTCCCGTCCCCGCCACTGCGAAGATCCCCCTGTTCTTCCATCCGTAAAGGGGTCCCCCTTTACGGATGGAAGAACAGGGGGGAGGCGCCCAGGAGATGGCTTTTGTCCGAGCCGCGGCTGGGTGGTTTTCGGGCCAAGAGGCGGGGCCGCGCAGGCGCAAGCAGGCCCCCCCACCACAAGCATCCCTCCGGGCAACGTGCCCCGCCCTTGAGATATCAGGCCAGGTTCACACGGTCCCTGGGCTGGTGTCAGAGTTAACGGAAGCCCTCCCTGCCACCCAGAGGACCGTGCGTTTTCCCGTGGACCACACTTGCCAGCAGCTCTCCCACCCCCGCAGAGGCAGAGTGCCAGGGAAGAACTAGGGACCTGGGGCCGGGAAGAGGGGCCGGCCAAGGTTCCGCGCCAGGTGGAGCGGGTCCCGGCGGGCGGGCGGGCGGGCGGGCGGGCGGGACCCTCGTCCACGGACCGGTTCTCCTGTGGGGAGTCTGGCCTGTGCCCCGCCTGGGAGGCTAAGAGCCTTGCTTCGCCTGCAACGCCCCCACCCTGCCACAAGGCGGCAGACTTGGACCCAGCCGCTTCAACCCTCCAGTCTCCGCTGAACCACCCAAAAATGGAGTGTGACCGCTGCGACCTCAGTCCCCCAGAGCTCGAACCCCCACCTCTGCGAGGGGAATCGGCGGCCTCCTGTCCTTGGCGTCCGCAAAAGGCATTCACCTGCGGTGAACCTGGGCCTCGGGCGAGCAGGGCCAGGCCCCATGGTAGGAGCCCGGGGGAGGCAATGGCAGCCTCTGCGGCCAGGCCTCGGGCTCTCCCCGGGGCTCTCTCGGGGCACGGGCACCCTCTCTCGTCTAGAGAGTGCCCACGCCGTCCCTTGACCCCCGGGAGACACCTGCTTCCCGTGATAAGAGGCCCCCGGCCTCCATGGAGCTTGGAACTCGGGGGCCGGGCGGCGGGTCACTGGGCTAAGTGGCTGGAAACGCGCAGACCCCTCCGTCCCGACCGCCCCACTGCGAAGATCCCCCTGTTCTTCCATCCGTAAGGGGGTCGCCCCTTACGGATGGAAGAACAGGGGGGATGCCCCCAGGAGATGGCATTTGTCAGAGCCGCAGCTGGCCGGTTTCGGGCCAGGACGCGGGACCCGGCAGGTAGAGGGCAGGCAGCCCCACCACAAGCCTCCCTCGGGGCAACGGGCCCCACCCTGGACATATCAGGCCCGCTTCACAGGGTCCCTGGGGTCCTGTCCGTGGAACTGGAAGCTCTCCCCGCCACCCAGAGGTCCGTTCCTTTTCCCGTGGACCACACTTGCCAGCGCGTCTCCCACCCCGGCACAGGCAGAGTGCCAGGGAAGAACTAGGGACCCGGGGCCTGGATGAGGGGCGCGCCAGGGTTCCGCGCCTGGTGGGCAGGGGCCGAGCGGGCCGGACCCACGCCCAGGGACCAAGTCTCCCGGGGGGACTCGGGCCTGAGACCTGCCTGGGGGGCTAAGGGTCTTTCTTGGCTCAAAAGGCCCCACCCTGCCCCGAGGCGGCAAACGTGCACCGAGACGCTTCTACTCTCTCAAGTCTGGGCTGGACTTCGCGAGAAGGGACTGTGTCCGCTGGGACCCGGGTCCCACAGAGCTCGAACCCCCCTCCCCGTGAAGGCGTCCGCGGCCTGTGGTCCTTGGTGTCCGCAAAAGGCATTCACCTGCGGAGAACCTGGGCCCACGTGAGCGGGACCAGGCCCCACGGCAGGAGCCTAGGGAGGCCACTGGAGCCACGGGGGCCAGGGCTGGGCATTTTCCCGGGTGCTCTCTCGGGTCCCGGGCGCCCTCTCTCGCCCGGGGAGTGCCCACGCCGTCCCTTGACCCCCGCAGGACGCCTGCATCCCGCCATAAGCGGCCCACCTCCTCCATGGAGCTCGCACGCATGGGGCCGGGGTGCGAGCAACTGGCCTACGTGGCGGCAAACCCGCAGACCCCTCCGTCCCGTCCCCGCCACTGCGAAGATCCCCCTGTTCTTCCATCCGTAAAGGGGTCCCCCTTTACGGATGGAAGAACAGGGGGGAGGCGCCCAGGAGATGGCTTTTGTCCGAGCCGCGGCTGGGTGGTTTTCGGGCCAAGAGGCGGGGCCGCGCAGGCGCAAGCAGGCCCCCCCACCACAAGCATCCCTCCGGGCAACGTGCCCCGCCCTTGAGATATCAGGCCAGGTTCACACGGTCCCTGGGCTGGTGTCAGAGTTAACGGAAGCCCTCCCTGCCACCCAGAGGACCGTGCGTTTTCCCGTGGACCACACTTGCCAGCAGCTCTCCCACCCCCGCAGAGGCAGAGTGCCAGGGAAGAACTAGGGACCTGGGGCCGGGAAGAGGGGCCGGCCAAGGTTCCGCGCCAGGTGGAGCGGGTCCCGGCGGGCGGGCGGGCGGGCGGGCGGGACCCTCGTCCACGGACCGGTTCTCCTGTGGGGAGTCTGGCCTGTGCCCCGCCTGGGAGGCTAAGAGCCTTGCTTCGCCTGCAACGCCCCCACCCTGCCACAAGGCGGCAGACTTGGACCCAGCCGCTTCAACCCTCCAGTCTCCGCTGAACCACCCAAAAATGGAGTGTGACCGCTGCGACCTCAGTCCCCCAGAGCTCGAACCCCCACCTCTGCGAGGGAAATCGGCGGCCTCCTGTCCTTGGCGTCCGCAAAAGGCATTCACCTGCGGTGAACCTGGGCCTCGGGCGAGCAGGGCCAGGCCCCATGGTAGGAGCCCGGGGGAGGCAATGGCAGCCTCTGCGGCCAGGCCTCGGGCTCTCCCCGGGGCTCTCTCGGGGCACGGGCACCCTCTCTCGTCTAGAGAGTGCCCACGCCGTCCCTTGACCCCCGGGAGACACCTGCTTCCCGTGATAAGAGGCCCCCGGCCTCCATGGAGCTTGGAACTCTGGGGCCGGGCGGCGGGTCACTGGGCTAAGTGGCTGGAAACGCGCAGACCCCTCCGTCCCGACCGCCCCACTGCGAAGATCCCCCTGTTCTTCCATCCGTAAGGGGGTCGCCCCTTACGGATGGAAGAACAGGGGGGATGCCCCCAGGAGATGGCATTTGTCAGAGCCGCAGCTGGCCGGTTTCGGGCCAAGACGCGGGACCCGGCAGGTAGAGGGCAGGCAGCCCCACCACAAGCCTCCCTCGGGGCAACGGGCCCCACCCTGGACATATCAGGCCTGCTTCACAGGGTCCCTGGGGTCCTGTCCGTGGAACTGGAAGCTCTCCCCGCCACCCAGAGGTCCGTTCCTTTTCCCGTGGACCACACTTGCCAGCGCGTCTCCCACCCCGGCACAGGCAGAGTGCCAGGGAAGAACTAGGGACCCGGGGCCTGGATGAGGGGCGCGCCAGGGTTCCGCGCCTGGTGGGCAGGGGCCGAGCGGGCCGGACCCACGCCCAGGGACCAAGTCTCCCGGGGGGACTCGGGCCTGAGACCTGCCTGGGGGGCTAAGGGTCTTTCTTGGCTCCAAAGGCCCCACCCTGCCCCGAGGCGGCAAACGTGCACCGAGACGCTTCTACTCTCTCAAGTCTGGGCTGGACTTCGCGAGAAGGGACTGTGTCCGCTGGGACCCGGGTCCCACAGAGCTCGAACCCCCCTCCCCGTGAAGGCGTCCGCGGCCTGTGGTCCTTGGTGTCCGCAAAAGGCATTCACCTGCGGAGAACCTGGGCCCACGTGAGCGGGACCAGGCCCCACGGCAGGAGCCTAGGGAGGCCACTGGAGCCACGGGGGCCAGGGCTGGGCATTTTCCCGGGTGCTCTCTCGGGTCCCGGGCGCCCTCTCTCGCCCGGGGAGTGCCCACGCCGTCCCTTGACCCCCGCAGGACGCCTGCATCCCGCCATAAGCGGCCCACCTCCTCCATGGAGCTCGCACGCATGGGGCCGGGGTGCGAGCAACTGGCCTACGTGGCGGCAAACCCGCAGACCCCTCCGTCCCGTCCCCGCCACTGCGAAGATCCCCCTGTTCTTCCATCCGTAAAGGGGTCCCCCTTTACGGATGGAAGAACAGGGGGGAGGCGCCCAGGAGATGGCTTTTGTCCGAGCCGCGGCTGGGTGGTTTTCGGGCCAAGAGGCGGGGCCGCGCAGGCGCAAGCAGGCCCCCCCCACCACAAGCATCCCTCCGGGCAACGTGCCCCGCCCTTGAGATATCAGGCCAGGTTCACACGGTCCCTGGGCTGGTGTCAGAGTTAACGGAAGCCCTCCCTGCCACCCAGAGGACCGTGCGTTTTCCCGTGGACCACACTTGCCAGCAGCTCTCCCACCCCCGCAGAGGCAGAGTGCCAGGGAAGAACTAGGGACCTGGGGCCGGGAAGAGGGGCCGGCCAAGGTTCCGCGCCAGGTGGAGCGGGTCCCGGCGGGGCGGGCGGGGCGGGCGGGCGGGACCCTCGTCCACGGACCGGTTCTCCTGTGGGGAGTCTGGCCTGTGCCCCGCCTGGGAGGCTAAGAGCCTTGCTTCGCCTGCAAACGCCCCCACCCTGCCACAAGGCGGCAGACTTGGACCCAGCCGCTTCAACCCTCCAGTCTCCGCTGAACCACCCAAAAATGGAGTGTGACCGCTGCGACCTCAGTCCCCCAGAGCTCGAACCCCCACCTCTGCGAGGGGAATCGGCGGCCTCCTGTCCTTGGCGTCCGCAAAAGGCATTCACCTGCGGTGAACCTGGGCCTCGGGCGAGCAGGGCCAGGCCCCATGGGTAGGAGCCCGGGGGAGGCAATGGCAGCCTCTGCGGCCAGGCCTCGGGCTCTCCCCGGGGCTCTCTCGGGGCACGGGCACCCTCTCTCGTCTAGAGAGTGCCCACGCCGTCCCTTGACCCCCGGGAGACACCTGCTTCCCGTGATAAGAGGGCCCCCGGCCTCCATGGAGCTTGGAACTCGGGGGTCCTGGGCGGCGGGTCACTGGGCTAAGTGGCTGGAAACGCGCAGACCCCTCCGTCCCGACCCGCCCCACTGCGAAGATCCCCCTGTTCTTCCATCCGTAAGGGGGTCGCCCCTTACGGATGGAAGAACAGGGGGGATGCCCCCAGGAGATGGCATTTGTCAGAGCCGCAGCTGGCCGTTTCGGGCCAAGACGCGGGACCCCGGCAGGTAGAGGGCAGGCAGCCCCACCACAAGCCTCCCTCGGGGCAACGGGCCCCACCCTGGACATATCAGGCCTGCTTCACAGGGTCCCTGGGGTCCTGTCCGTGGAACTGGAAGCTCTCCCCCGCCACCCAGAGGTCCGTTCCTTTTCCCGTGGACCACACTTGCCAGCGCGTCTCCCACCCCGGCACAGGCAGAGTGCCAGGGAAGAACTAGGGACCCGGGGCCTGGATGAGGGGGCGCGCCAGGGTTCCGCGCCTGGTGGGCAGGGGCCGAGCGGGCCGGAACCCACGCCCAGGGACCAAGTCTCCCGGGGGGACTCGGGCCTGAGACCTGCCTGGGGGGCTAAGGGGTCTTTCTTGGCTCCAAAGGCCCCACCCTGCCCCGAGGCGGCAAACGTGCACCGAGACGCTTCTACTCTCTCAAGTCTGGGCTGGACTTCGCTGAGAAGGGACTGTGTCCGCTGGGACCCGGGTCCCACAGAGCTCGAACCCCCCTCCCCGTGAAGGCGTCCGCGGCCTGTGGTCCTTGGTGTCCGCAAAAGGCATTCACCTGCGGAGAACCTGGGCCCACGTGAGCGGGACCAGGCCCCACGGCAGGAGCCTAGGGAGGCCACTGGAGCCACGGGGGCCAGGGCTGGGCATTTCCCGGGTGCTCTCTCGGGTCCCGGGCGCCCTCTCTCGCCCGGGGAGTGCCCACGCCGTCCCTTGACCCCCCGCAGGACGCCCTGCATCCCGCCATAAGCGGCCCACCTCCTCCATGGAGCTCGCACGCATGGGGCCGGGGTGCGAGCAACTGGCCTACGTGGCGGCAAACCCGCAGACCCCTCCGTCCCGTCCCCGCCACTGCGAAGATCCCCCTGTTCTTCCATCCGTAAAGGGGTCCCCCTTTACGGATGGAAGAACAGGGGGGAGGCGCCCAGGAGATGGCTTTTGTCCGAGCCGCGGCTGGGTGGTTTTCGGGCCAAGAGGCGGGGCCGCGCAGGCGCAAGCAGGCCCCCCCCACCACAAGCATCCCTCCGGGCAACGTGCCCCGCCCTTGAGATATCAGGCCAGGGTTCACACGGTCCCTGGGCTGGTGTCAGAGTTAACGGAAGCCCTCCCTGCCACCCAGAGGACCGTGCGTTTTCCCCGTGGACCACACTTGCCAGCAGCTCTCCCACCCCCGCAGAGGCAGAGTGCCAGGGAAGAACTAGGGACCTGGGGCCGGGGAAGAGGGGCCGGCCAAGGTTCCGCGCCAGGTGGAGCGGGTCCCGGCGGGCGGGCGGGGCGGGCGGGCGCGGGACCCTCGTCCACGGACCGGTTCTCCTGTGGGGAGTCTGGCCTGTGCCCCGCCTGGGAGGCTAAGAGCCTTGCTTCGCCTGCAACGCCCCCACCCTGCCACAAGGCGGCAGACTTGGACCCAGCCGCTTCAACCCTCCAGTCTCCGCTGAACCACCCAAAAATGGAGTGTGACCGCTGCGACCTCAGTCCCCCAGAGCTCGAACCCCCACCTCTGCGAGGGAAATCGGCGGCCCTCCTGTCCTTGGCGTCCGCAAAAGGCATTCACCTGCGGTGAACCTGGGCCTCGGGCGAGCAGGGCCAGGCCCCATGGTAGGAGCCCGGGGGAGGCAATGGCAGCCTCTGCGGCCAGGCCTCGGGCTCTCCCCGGGGCTCTCTCGGGGCACGGGCACCCTCTCTCGTCTTAGAGAGTGCCCACGCCGTCCCTTGACCCCCGGGAGACACCTGCTTCCCGTGATAAGAGGCCCCCGGCCTCCATGGAGCTTGGAACTCTGGGGCCGGGCGGCGGGTCACTGGGCTAAGTGGCTGGAAACGCGCAGACCCCTCCGTCCCGACCGCCCCACTGCGAAGATCCCCCTGTTCTTCCATCCGTAAGGGGGTCGCCCCTTACGGATGGAAGAACAGGGGGGATGCCCCCAGGAGATGGCATTTGTCAGAGCCGCAGCTGGCCGGTTTCGGGCCAAGACGCGGGACCCGGCAGGTAGAGGGCAGGCAGCCCCACCACAAGCCTTCCCTCGGGGCAACGGGCCCCACCCTGGACATATCAGGCCTGCTTCACAGGGTCCCTGGGGTCCTGTCCGTGGAACTGGAAGCTCTCCCCGCCACCCAGAGGTCCGTTCCTTTTCCCGTGGACCACACTTGCCAGCGCGTCTCCCACCCCGGCACAGGCAGAGTGCCAGGGAAGAACTAGGGACCCGGGGCCTGGATGAGGGGCGCGCCAGGGTTCCGCGCCTGGTGGGCAGGGGCCGAGCGGGGCCGGACCCACGCCCAGGGACCAAGTCTCCCGGGGGGACTCGGGCCTGAGACCTGCCTGGGGGGCTAAGGGTCTTCTTGGCTCAAAAGGCCCCACCCTGCCCCGAGGCGGCAAACGTGCACCGAGACGCTTCTACTCTCTCAAGTCTGGGCTGGACTTCGCGAGAAGGGACTGTGTCCGCTGGGACCCCGGGTCCACAGAGCTCGAACCCCCCTCCCCCGTGAAGGCGTCCGCGGCCTGTGGTCCTTGGTGTCCGCAAAAGGCATTCACCTGCGGAGAACCTGGGCCCACGTGAGCGGGACCAGGCCCCACGGGCAGGAGCCTAGGGGAGGCCACTGGAGCCACGGGGGGCCAGGGCTGGGCATTTTCCCCGGGTGCTCTCTCGGGTCCCGGGCGCCCTCATCTCGCCCGGGGAGTGCCCACGCCGTCCTTGACCCCCGCAGGACGCCTGCATCCCGCCATAAGCGGCCCACCTCCTCCATGGAGCTCGCACGGCATGGGGCCGGGGGTGCGAGCACTGGCCTACGTGGCGCAAACCCGCAGACCCCTCCGTCCGTCCCCGCCACTGCGAAGATCCCCCTGTTCTTCCATCCGTAAAGGGGTCCCCCTTTACGGATGGAAGAACAGGGGGAGGCGCCCAGGAGATGGCTTTTGTCCGAGCCGCGGCTGGGTGGGTTTTCGGGCCAAGAGGCGGGGGCCGCGCAGAGCGCAAGCAGGCCCCCCCACCACAAGCATCCCTCCGGGCAACGTGCCCCGCCCTTGAGATATCAGGCCAGGTTCACACGGTCCCTGGGCTGGTGTCAGAGTTAACGGGAAGCCCTCCCTGCCACCCAGAGGGACCGTGCGTTTTCCCGTGGACCACACTTGCCAGCAGCTCTCCCCACCCCCGCAGGAGGGCAGAGTGCCAGGGAAGAACTAGGACCTGGGGCCGGGGAAGAGGGGCCGGCCAAGGTTCCGCGCCAGGTGGAGCGGGTCCCGGCGGGGCGGAGGCGGGCGGGCGGGCGGGCGGGACCCTCGTCCACGGACCGGTTCTCCTGTGGGGAGTCTGGCCTGTGCCCCGCCTGGGAGGCTAAGAGCCTTGCTTCGCCTGCAACGCCCCCACCCTGCCACAAGGCGGCAGACTTGGACCCAGCCGCTTCAACCCTCCAGCCTCCGCTGAACCACCCAAAAATGGAGTGTGACCGCTGCGACCTCAGTCCCCCAGAGCTCGAACCCCCACCTCTGTGAGGGGAATCGGCGGCCTCCTGTCCTTGGCGTCCGCAAAAGGCATTCACACTGCGGTGAACCTGGGCCTCGGGCGAGCAGGGCCAGGCCCCATGGTAGGAGCCCGGGGGAGGCAATGGCAGCCTCTGCGGCCAGGCCTCGGGCTCTCCCCGGGGCTCTCTCGGGCACGGCACCCTCTCCTCGTCTAGAGAGTGCCCACGCCGTCCCTTGACCCCCCGGGAGACACCTGCTTCCCGTGATAAGAGGCCCCCGGCCTCCATGGAGCTTGGAACTCGGGGGCCGGCTGCGGGTCACTGGGCTAAGTGGCTGGAAACGCGCAGACCCCTCCGTCCCGACCGCCCCACTGCGAAGATCCCCCTGTTCTTCCATCCGTAAGGGGGTCGCCCCTTACGGATGGAAGAACAGGGGGGATGCCCCCAGGAGATGGCATTTGTCAGAGCCGCAGCTGGCCGGTTTCGGGCCAAGACGCGGGACCCGGCAGGTAGAGGGCAGGCAGCCCCACCACAAGCCTCCCTCGGGGCAACGGGCCCCACCCTGGACATATCAGCCTGCTTCACAGGGGTCCCCTGGGTCCTGTCCGTGGAACTGTAGGCTCTCCCCGCCACCCAGAGGTCCGTTCCTTTTCCCGTGGACCACACTTGCCAGCGCGTCTCCCACCCCGGCACAGGCAGAGTGCCAGGGAAGAACTAGGGACCCGGGGCCTGGATGAGGGGCGCGCCAGGGTTCCGCGCCTGGGGGGCAGGGGCAGAGCGGCCGGACCCACGCCAGGGACCAAGTCTCCCGGGGGGACTCGGGCCTGAGACCTGCCTGGGGGGCTAAGGGTCTTTCTTGCTCAAAAGGCCCCACCCTGCCCCGAGGCGGCAAACGTGCACCGAGACGCTTCTACTCTCTCAAGTCTGGGCTGGACTTCGCGAGAAGGGGACTGTGTCCGCTGGGACCCCGGGTCCCACAGAGCTCGAACCCCCCTCCCCGTGAAGGCGTCCGCGGCCTGTGGTCCTTGGTGTCCGCAAAAGGCATTCACCTGCGGAGAACCTGGGCCCACGTGAGCGGGACCAGGCCCCACGGCAGGAGCCTAGGGAGGCCACTGGAGCCACGGGGGCCAGGGCTGGGCATTTTCCCGGGTGCTCTCTCGGGTCCCGGGCGCCCTCTCTCGCCCAGGGAGTGCCCACGCCGTCCCTTGACCCCCGCAGGACGCCTGCATCCCGCCATAAGCGGCCCACCTCCTCCATGGAGCTCGCACGCATGGGGCCGGGGTGCGAGCAACTGGCCTACGTGGCGGCAAACCCGCAGACCCCTCCGTCCCGTCCCCGCCACTGCGAAGATCCCCCTGTTCTTCCATCCGTAAAGGGGTCCCCCTTTACGGATGGAAGAACAGGGGGGAGGCGCCCAGGAGATGGCTTTTGTCCGAGCCGCGGCTGGGTGGTTTTCGGGCCAAGAGGCGGGGCCGCGCAGGCGCAAGCAGGCCCCCCCACCACAAGCATCCCTCCGGGCAACGTGCCCCGCCCTTGAGATATCAGGCCAGGTTCACACGGTCCCTGGGCTGGTGTCAGAGTTAACGGAAGCCCTCCCTGCCACCCAGAGGACCGTGCGTTTTCCCGTGGACCACACTTGCCAGCAGCTCTCCCACCCCCGCAGAGGCAGAGTGCCAGGGAAGAACTAGGGACCTGGGGCCGGGAAGAGGGGCCGGCCAAGGTTCCGCGCCAGGTGGAGCGGGTCCCGGCGGGCGGGCGGGCGGGCGGGCGGGCGGGACCCTCGTCCACGGACCGGTTCTCCTGTGGGGAGTCTGGCCTGTGCCCCGCCTGGGAGGCTAAGAGCCTTGCTTCGCCTGCAACGCCCCCACCCTGCCACAAGGCGGCAGACTTGGACCCAGCCGCTTCAACCCTCCAGTCTCCGCTGAACCACCCAAAAATGGAGTGTGACCGCTGCGACCTCAGTCCCCCAGAGCTCGAACCCCCACCTCTGCGAGGGGAATCGGCGGCCTCCTGTCCTTGGCGTCCGCAAAAGGCATTCACCTGCGGTGAACCTGGGCCTCGGGCGAGCAGGGCCAGGCCCCATGGTAGGAGCCCGGGGGAGGCAATGGCAGCCTCTGCGGCCAGGCCTCGGGCTCTCCCCGGGGCTCTCTCGGGGCACGGGCACCCTCTCTCGTCTAGAGAGTGCCCACGCCGTCCCTTGACCCCCGGGAGACACCTGCTTCCCGTGATAAGAGGCCCCCGGCCTCCATGGAGCTTGGAACTCTGGGGCCGGGCGGCGGGTCACTGGGCTAAGTGGCTGGAAACGCGCAGACCCCTCCGTCCCGACCGCCCCACTGCGAAGATCCCCCTGTTCTTCCATCCGTAAGGGGGTCGCCCCTTACGGATGGAAGAACAGGGGGGATGCCCCCAGGAGATGGCATTTGTCAGAGCCGCAGCTGGCCGGTTTCGGGCCAAGACGCGGGACCCGGCAGGTAGAGGGCAGGCAGCCCCACCACAAGCCTCCCTCGGGGCAACGGGCCCCACCCTGGACATATCAGGCCTGCTTCACAGGGTCCCTGGGGTCCTGTCCGTGGAACTGGAAGCTCTCCCCGCCACCCAGAGGTCCGTTCCTTTTCCCGTGGACCACACTTGCCAGCGCGTCTCCCACCCCGGCACAGGCAGAGTGCCAGGGAAGAACTAGGGACCCGGGGCCTGGATGAGGGGCGCGCCAGGGTTCCGCGCCTGGTGGGCAGGGGCCGAGCGGGCCGGACCCACGCCCAGGGACCAAGTCTCCCGGGGGGACTCGGGCCTGAGACCTGCCTGGGGGGCTAAGGGTCTTTCTTGGCTCAAAAGGCCCCACCCTGCCCCGAGGCGGCAAACGTGCACCGAGACGCTTCTACTCTCTCAAGTCTGGGCTGGACTTCGCGAGAAGGGACTGTGTCCGCTGGGACCCGGGTCCCACAGAGCTCGAACCCCCCTCCCCGTGAAGGCGTCCGCGGCCTGTGGTCCTTGGTGTCCGCAAAAGGCATTCACCTGCGGAGAACCTGGGCCCACGTGAGCGGGACCAGGCCCCACGGCAGGAGCCTAGGGAGGCCACTGGAGCCACGGGGGCCAGGGCTGGGCATTTTCCCGGGTGCTCTCTCGGGTCCCGGGCGCCCTCTCTCGCCCGGGGAGTGCCCACGCCGTCCCTTGACCCCCGCAGGACGCCTGCATCCCGCCATAAGCGGCCCACCTCCTCCATGGAGCTCGCACGCATGGGGCCGGGGTGCGAGCAACTGGCCTACGTGGCGGCAAACCCGCAGACCCCTCCGTCCCGTCCCCGCCACTGCGAAGATCCCCCTGTTCTTCCATCCGTAAAGGGGTCCCCCTTTACGGATGGAAGAACAGGGGGGAGGCGCCCAGGAGATGGCTTTTGTCCGAGCCGCGGCTGGGTGGTTTTCGGGCCAAGAGGCGGGGCCGCGCAGGCGCAAGCAGGCCCCCCCACCACAAGCATCCCTCCGGGCAACGTGCCCCGCCCTTGAGATATCAGGCCAGGTTCACACGGTCCCTGGGCTGGTGTCAGAGTTAACGGAAGCCCTCCCTGCCACCCAGAGGACCGTGCGTTTTCCCGTGGACCACACTTGCCAGCAGCTCTCCCACCCCCGCAGAGGCAGAGTGCCAGGGAAGAACTAGGGACCTGGGGCCGGGAAGAGGGGCCGGCCAAGGTTCCGCGCCAGGTGGAGCGGGTCCCGGCGGGCGGGCGGGCGGGCGGGCGGGCGGGACCCTCGTCCACGGACCGGTTCTCCTGTGGGGAGTCTGGCCTGTGCCCCGCCTGGGAGGCTAAGAGCCTTGCTTCGCCTGCAACGCCCCCACCCTGCCACAAGGCGGCAGACTTGGACCCAGCCGCTTCAACCCTCCAGTCTCCGCTGAACCACCCAAAAATGGAGTGTGACCGCTGCGACCTCAGTCCCCCAGAGCTCGAACCCCCACCTCTGCGAGGGGAATCGGCGGCCTCCTGTCCTTGGCGTCCGCAAAAGGCATTCACCTGCGGTGAACCTGGGCCTCGGGCGAGCAGGGCCAGGCCCCATGGTAGGAGCCCGGGGGAGGCAATGGCAGCCTCTGCGGCCAGGCCTCGGGCTCTCCCCGGGGCTCTCTCGGGGCACGGGCACCCTCTCTCGTCTAGAGAGTGCCCACGCCGTCCCTTGACCCCCGGGAGACACCTGCTTCCCGTGATAAGAGGCCCCCGGCCTCCATGGAGCTTGGAACTCGGGGGCCGGGCGGCGGGTCACTGGGCTAAGTGGCTGGAAACGCGCAGACCCCTCCGTCCCGACCGCCCCACTGCGAAGATCCCCCTGTTCTTCCATCCGTAAGGGGGTCGCCCCTTACGGATGGAAGAACAGGGGGGATGCCCCCAGGAGATGGCATTTGTCAGAGCCGCAGCTGGCCGGTTTCGGGCCAAGACGCGGGACCCGGCAGGTAGAGGGCAGGCAGCCCCACCACAAGCCTCCCTCGGGGCAACGGGCCCCACCCTGGACATATCAGGCCTGCTTCACAGGGTCCCTGGGGTCCTGTCCGTGGAACTGGAAGCTCTCCCCGCCACCCAGAGGTCCGTTCCTTTTCCCGTGGACCACACTTGCCAGCGCGTCTCCCACCCCGGCACAGGCAGAGTGCCAGGGAAGAACTAGGGACCCGGGGCCTGGATGAGGGGCGCGCCAGGGTTCCGCGCCTGGTGGGCAGGGGCCGAGCGGGCCGGACCCACGCCCAGGGACCAAGTCTCCCGGGGGGACTCGGGCCTGAGACCTGCCTGGGGGGCTAAGGGTCTTTCTTGGCTCAAAAGGCCCCACCCTGCCCCGAGGCGGCAAACGTGCACCGAGACGCTTCTACTCTCTCAAGTCTGGGCTGGACTTCGCGAGAAGGGACTGTGTCCGCTGGGACCCGGGTCCCACAGAGCTCGAACCCCCCTCCCCGTGAAGGCGTCCGCGGCCTGTGGTCCTTGGTGTCCGCAAAAGGCATTCACCTGCGGAGAACCTGGGCCCACGTGAGCGGGACCAGGCCCCACGGCAGGAGCCTAGGGAGGCCACTGGAGCCACGGGGGCCAGGGCTGGGCATTTTCCCGGGTGCTCTCTCGGGTCCCGGGCGCCCTCTCTCGCCCGGGGAGTGCCCACGCCGTCCCTTGACCCCCGCAGGACGCCTGCATCCCGCCATAAGCGGCCCACCTCCTCCATGGAGCTCGCACGCATGGGGCCGGGGTGCGAGCAACTGGCCTACGTGGCGGCAAACCCGCAGACCCCTCCGTCCCGTCCCCGCCACTGCGAAGATCCCCCTGTTCTTCCATCCGTAAAGGGGTCCCCCTTTACGGATGGAAGAACAGGGGGGAGGCGCCCAGGAGATGGCTTTTGTCCGAGCCGCGGCTGGGTGGTTTTCGGGCCAAGAGGCGGGGCCGCGCAGGCGCAAGCAGGCCCCCCCACCACAAGCATCCCTCCGGGCAACGTGCCCCGCCCTTGAGATATCAGGCCAGGTTCACACGGTCCCTGGGCTGGTGTCAGAGTTAACGGAAGCCCTCCCTGCCACCCAGAGGACCGTGCGTTTTCCCGTGGACCACACTTGCCAGCAGCTCTCCCACCCCCGCAGAGGCAGAGTGCCAGGGAAGAACTAGGGACCTGGGGCCGGGAAGAGGGGCCGGCCAAGGTTCCGCGCCAGGTGGAGCGGGTCCCGGCGGGCGGGCGGGCGGGCGGGCGGGACCCTCGTCCACGGACCGGTTCTCCTGTGGGGAGTCTGGCCTGTGCCCCGCCTGGGAGGCTAAGAGCCTTGCTTCGCCTGCAACGCCCCCACCCTGCCACAAGGCGGCAGACTTGGACCCAGCCGCTTCAACCCTCCAGTCTCCGCTGAACCACCCAAAAATGGAGTGTGACCGCTGCGACCTCAGTCCCCCAGAGCTCGAACCCCCACCTCTGCGAGGGAAATCGGCGGCCTCCTGTCCTTGGCGTCCGCAAAAGGCATTCACCTGCGGTGAACCTGGGCCTCGGGCGAGCAGGGCCAGGCCCCATGGTAGGAGCCCGGGGGAGGCAATGGCAGCCTCTGCGGCCAGGCCTCGGGCTCTCCCCGGGGCTCTCTCGGGGCACGGGCACCCTCTCTCGTCTAGAGAGTGCCCACGCCGTCCCTTGACCCCCGGGAGACACCTGCTTCCCGTGATAAGAGGCCCCCGGCCTCCATGGAGCTTGGAACTCTGGGGCCGGGCGGCGGGTCACTGGGCTAAGTGGCTGGAAACGCGCAGACCCCTCCGTCCCGACCGCCCCACTGCGAAGATCCCCCTGTTCTTCCATCCGTAAGGGGGTCGCCCCTTACGGATGGAAGAACAGGGGGGATGCCCCCAGGAGATGGCATTTGTCAGAGCCGCAGCTGGCCGGTTTCGGGCCAAGACGCGGGACCCGGCAGGTAGAGGGCAGGCAGCCCCACCACAAGCCTCCCTCGGGGCAACGGGCCCCACCCTGGACATATCAGGCCTGCTTCACAGGGTCCCTGGGGTCCTGTCCGTGGAACTGGAAGCTCTCCCCGCCACCCAGAGGTCCGTTCCTTTTCCCGTGGACCACACTTGCCAGCGCGTCTCCCACCCCGGCACAGGCAGAGTGCCAGGGAAGAACTAGGGACCCGGGGCCTGGATGAGGGGCGCGCCAGGGTTCCGCGCCTGGTGGGCAGGGGCCGAGCGGGCCGGACCCACGCCCAGGGACCAAGTCTCCCGGGGGGACTCGGGCCTGAGACCTGCCTGGGGGGCTAAGGGTCTTTCTTGGCTCAAAAGGCCCCACCCTGCCCCGAGGCGGCAAACGTGCACCGAGACGCTTCTACTCTCTCAAGTCTGGGCTGGACTTCGCGAGAAGGGACTGTGTCCGCTGGGACCCGGGTCCCACAGAGCTCGAACCCCCCTCCCCGTGAAGGCGTCCGCGGCCTGTGGTCCTTGGTGTCCGCAAAAGGCATTCACCTGCGGAGAACCTGGGCCCACGTGAGCGGGACCAGGCCCCACGGCAGGAGCCTAGGGAGGCCACTGGAGCCACGGGGGCCAGGGCTGGGCATTTTCCCGGGTGCTCTCTCGGGTCCCGGGCGCCCTCTCTCGCCCGGGGAGTGCCCACGCCGTCCCTTGACCCCCGCAGGACGCCTGCATCCCGCCATAAGCGGCCCACCTCCTCCATGGAGCTCGCACGCATGGGGCCGGGGTGCGAGCAACTGGCCTACGTGGCGGCAAACCCGCAGACCCCTCCGTCCCGTCCCCGCCACTGCGAAGATCCCCCTGTTCTTCCATCCGTAAAGGGGTCCCCCTTTACGGATGGAAGAACAGGGGGGAGGCGCCCAGGAGATGGCTTTTGTCCGAGCCGCGGCTGGGTGGTTTTCGGGCCAAGAGGCGGGGCCGCACAGGCGCAAGCAGGCCCCCCCACCACAAGCATCCCTCCGGGCAACGTGCCCCGCCCTTGAGATATCAGGCCAGGTTCACACGGTCCCTGGGCTGGTGTCAGAGTTAACGGAAGCCCTCCCTGCCACCCAGAGGACCGTGCGTTTTCCCGTGGACCACACTTGCCAGCAGCTCTCCCACCCCCGCAGAGGCAGAGTGCCAGGGAAGAACTAGGGACCTGGGGCCGGGAAGAGGGGCCGGCCAAGGTTCCGCGCCAGGTGGAGCGGGTCCCGGCGGGCGGGCGGGCGGGCGGGCGGGCGGGACCCTCGTCCACGGACCGGTTCTCCTGTGGGGAGTCTGGCCTGTGCCCCGCCTGGGAGGCTAAGAGCCTTGCTTCGCCTGCAACGCCCCCACCCTGCCACAAGGCGGCAGACTTGGACCCAGCCGCTTCAACCCTCCAGTCTCCGCTGAACCACCCAAAAATGGAGTGTGACCGCTGCGACCTCAGTCCCCCAGAGCTCGAACCCCCACCTCTGTGAGGGAATCGGCGGCCTCCTGTCCTTGGCGTCCGCAAAAGGCATTCACCTGCGGTGAACCTGGGCCTCGGGCGAGCAGGGCCAGGCCCCATGGTAGGAGCCCGGGGGAGGCAATGGCAGCCTCTGCGGCCAGGCCTCGGGCTCTCCCCGGGGCTCTCTCGGGGCACGGGCACCCTCTCTCGTCTAGAGAGTGCCCACGCCGTCCCTTGACCCCCGGGAGACACCTGCTTCCCGTGATAAGAGGCCCCCGGCCTCCATGGAGCTTGGAACTCGGGGGCCGGGCTGCGGGTCACTGGGCTAAGTGGCTGGAAACGCGCAGACCCCTCCGTCCCGACCGCCCCACTGCGAAGATCCCCCTGTTCTTCCATCCGTAAGGGGGTCGCCCCTTACGGATGGAAGAACAGGGGGGATGCCCCCAGGAGATGGCATTTGTCAGAGCCGCAGCTGGCCGGTTTCGGGCCAAGACGCGGGACCCGGCAGGTAGAGGGCAGGCAGCCCCACCACAAGCCTCCCTCGGGGCAACGGGCCCCACCCTGGACATATCAGGCCTGCTTCACAGGGTCCCTGGGGTCCTGTCCGTGGAACTGGAGGCTCTCCCCGCCACCCAGAGGTCCGTTCCTTTTCCCGTGGACCACACTTGCCAGCGCGTCTCCCACCCCGGCACAGGCAGAGTGCCAGGGAAGAACTAGGGACCCGGGGCCTGGATGAGGGGCGCGCCAGGGTTCCGCGCCTGGGGGGCAGGGGCCGAGCGGGCCGGACCCACGCCCAGGGACCAAGTCTCCCGGGGGGACTCGGGCCTGAGACCTGCCTGGGGGGCTAAGGGTCTTTCTTGGCTCAAAAGGCCCCACCCTGCCCCGAGGCGGCAAACGTGCACCGAGACGCTTCTACTCTCTCAAGTCTGGGCTGGACTTCGCGAGAAGGGATTGTGTCCGCTGGGACCCGGGTCCCACAGAGCTCGAACCCCCCTCCCCGTGAAGGCGTCCGCGGCCTGTGGTCCTTGGTGTCCGCAAAAGGCATTCACCTGCGGAGAACCTGGGCCCACGTGAGCGGGACCAGGCCCCACGGCAGGAGCCTAGGGAGGCCACTGGAGCCACGGGGGCCAGGGCTGGGCATTTTCCCGGGTGCTCTCTCGGGTCCCGGGCGCCCTCTCTCGCCCGGGGAGTGCCCACGCCGTCCCTTGACCCCCGCAGGACGCCTGCATCCCGCCATAAGCGGCCCACCTCCTCCATGGAGCTCGCACGCATGGGGCCGGGGTGCGAGCAACTGGCCTACGTGGCGGCAAACCCGCAGACCCCTCCGTCCCGTCCCCGCCACTGCGAAGATCCCCCTGTTCTTCCATCCGTAAAGGGGTCCCCCTTTACGGATGGAAGAACAGGGGGGAGGCGCCCAGGAGATGGCTTTTGTCCGAGCCGCGGCTGGGTGGTTTTCGGGCCAAGAGGCGGGGCCGCGCAGGCGCAAGCAGGCCCCCCCACCACAAGCATCCCTCCGGGCAACGTGCCCCGCCCTTGAGATATCAGGCCAGGTTCACACGGTCCCTGGGCTGGTGTCAGAGTTAACGGAAGCCCTCCCTGCCACCCAGAGGACCGTGCGTTTTCCCGTGGACCACACTTGCCAGCAGCTCTCCCACCCCCGCAGAGGCAGAGTGCCAGGGAAGAACTAGGGACCTGGGGCCGGGAAGAGGGGCCGGCCAAGGTTCCGCGCCAGGTGGAGCGGGTCCCGGCGGGCGGGCGGGCGGGCGGGCGGGCGGGACCCTCGTCCACGGACCGGTTCTCCTGTGGGGAGTCTGGCCTGTGCCCCGCCTGGGAGGCTAAGAGCCTTGCTTCGCCTGCAACGCCCCCACCCTGCCACAAGGCGGCAGACTTGGACCCAGCCGCTTCAACCCTCCAGTCTCCGCTGAACCACCCAAAAATGGAGTGTGACCGCTGCGACCTCAGTCCCCCAGAGCTCGAACCCCCACCTCTGTGAGGGAATCGGCGGCCTCCTGTCCTTGGCGTCCGCAAAAGGCATTCACCTGCGGTGAACCTGGGCCTCGGGCGAGCAGGGCCAGGCCCCATGGTAGGAGCCCGGGGGAGGCAATGGCAGCCTCTGCGGCCAGGCCTCGGGCTCTCCCCGGGGCTCTCTCGGGGCACGGGCACCCTCTCTCGTCTAGAGAGTGCCCACGCCGTCCCTTGACCCCCGG
>NW_026527562.1:0-25629 GCF_022682495.2 Desmodus rotundus
TGCCACAAGGCGGCAGACTTGGACCCAGCCGCTTCAACCCTCCAGTCTCCGCTGAACCACCCAAAAATGGAGTGTGACCGCTGCGACCTCAGTCCCCCAGAGCTCGAACCCCCACCTCTGCGAGGGGAATCGGCGGCCTCCTGTCCTTGGCGTCCGCAAAAGGCATTCACCTGCGGTGAACCTGGGCCTCGGGCGAGCAGGGCCAGGCCCCATGGTAGGAGCCCGGGGGAGGCAATGGCAGCCTCTGCGGCCAGGCCTCGGGCTCTCCCCGGGGCTCTCTCGGGGCACGGGCACCCTCTCTCGTCTAGAGAGTGCCCACGCCGTCCCTTGACCCCCGGGAGACACCTGCTTCCCGTGATAAGAGGCCCCCGGCCTCCATGGAGCTTGGAACTCGGGGGCCGGGCTGCGGGCACTGGGCTAAGTGGCTGGAAACGCGCAGACCCCTCCGTCCCGACCGCCCCACTGCGAAGATCCCCCTGTTCTTCCATCCGTAAGGGGGTCGCCCCTTACGGATGGAAGAACAGGGGGGATGCCCCCAGGAGATGGCATTTGTCAGAGCCGCAGCTGGCCGGTTTCGGGCCAAGACGCGGGACCCGGCAGGTAGAGGGCAGGCAGCCCCACCACAAGCCTCCCTCGGGGCAACGGGCCCCACCCTGGACATATCAGGCCTGCTTCACAGGGTCCCTGGGGTCCTGTCCGTGGAACTGGAGGCTCTCCCCGCCACCCAGAGGTCCGTTCCTTTTCCCGTGGACCACACTTGCCAGCGCGTCTCCCACCCCGGCACAGGCAGAGTGCCAGGGAAGAACTAGGGACCCGGGGCCTGGATGAGGGGCGCGCCAGGGTTCCGCGCCTGGGGGGCAGGGGCCGAGCGGGCCGGACCCACGCCCAGGGACCAAGTCTCCCGGGGGGACTCGGGCCTGAGACCTGCCTGGGGGGCTAAGGGTCTTTCTTGGCTCAAAAGGCCCCACCCTGCCCCGAGGCGGCAAACGTGCACCGAGACGCTTCTACTCTCTCAAGTCTGGGCTGGACTTCGCGAGAAGGGACTGTGTCCGCTGGGACCCGGGTCCCACAGAGCTCGAACCCCCCTCCCCGTGAAGGCGTCCGCGGCCTGTGGTCCTTGGTGTCCGCAAAAGGCATTCACCTGCGGAGAACCTGGGCCCACGTGAGCGGGACCAGGCCCCACGGCAGGAGCCTAGGGAGGCCACTGGAGCCACGGGGGCCAGGGCTGGGCATTTTCCCGGGTGCTCTCTCGGGTCCCGGGCGCCCTCTCTCGCCCGGGGAGTGCCCACGCCGTCCCTTGACCCCCGCAGGACGCCTGCATCCCGCCATAAGCGGCCCACCTCCTCCATGGAGCTCGCACGCATGGGGCCGGGGTGCGAGCAACTGGCCTACGTGGCGGCAAACCCGCAGACCCCTCCGTCCCGTCCCCGCCACTGCGAAGATCCCCCTGTTCTTCCATCCGTAAAGGGGTCCCCCTTTACGGATGGAAGAACAGGGGGGAGGCGCCCAGGAGATGGCTTTTGTCCGAGCCGCGGCTGGGTGGTTTTCGGGCCAAGAGGCGGGGCCGCGCAGGCGCAAGCAGGCCCCCCCACCACAAGCATCCCTCCGGGCAACGTGCCCCGCCCTTGAGATATCAGGCCAGGTTCACACGGTCCCTGGGCTGGTGTCAGAGTTAACGGAAGCCCTCCCTGCCACCCAGAGGACCGTGCGTTTTCCCGTGGACCACACTTGCCAGCAGCTCTCCCACCCCCGCAGAGGCAGAGTGCCAGGGAAGAACTAGGGACCTGGGGCCGGGAAGAGGGGCCGGCCAAGGTTCCGCGCCAGGTGGAGCGGGTCCCGGCGGGCGGGCGGGCGGGCGGGCGGGCGGGACCCTCGTCCACGGACCGGTTCTCCTGTGGGGAGTCTGGCCTGTGCCCCGCCTGGGAGGCTAAGAGCCTTGCTTCGCCTGCAACGCCCCCACCCTGCCACAAGGCGGCAGACTTGGACCCAGCCGCTTCAACCCTCCAGTCTCCGCTGAACCACCCAAAAATGGAGTGTGACCGCTGCGACCTCAGTCCCCCAGAGCTCGAACCCCCACCTCTGCGAGGGGAATCGGCGGCCTCCTGTCCTTGGCGTCCGCAAAAGGCATTCACCTGCGGTGAACCTGGGCCTCGGGCGAGCAGGGCCAGGCCCCATGGTAGGAGCCCGGGGGAGGCAATGGCAGCCTCTGCGGCCAGGCCTCGGGCTCTCCCCGGGGCTCTCTCGGGGCACGGGCACCCTCTCTCGTCTAGAGAGTGCCCACGCCGTCCCTTGACCCCCGGGAGACACCTGCTTCCCGTGATAAGAGGCCCCCGGCCTCCATGGAGCTTGGAACTCTGGGGCCGGGCGGCGGGTCACTGGGCTAAGTGGCTGGAAACGCGCAGACCCCTCCGTCCCGACCGCCCCACTGCGAAGATCCCCCTGTTCTTCCATCCGTAAGGGGGTCGCCCCTTACGGATGGAAGAACAGGGGGGATGCCCCCAGGAGATGGCATTTGTCAGAGCCGCAGCTGGCCGGTTTCGGGCCAAGACGCGGGACCCGGCAGGTAGAGGGCAGGCAGCCCCACCACAAGCCTCCCTCGGGGCAACGGGCCCCACCCTGGACATATCAGGCCTGCTTCACAGGGTCCCTGGGGTCCTGTCCGTGGAACTGGAAGCTCTCCCCGCCACCCAGAGGTCCGTTCCTTTTCCCGTGGACCACACTTGCCAGCGCGTCTCCCACCCCGGCACAGGCAGAGTGCCAGGGAAGAACTAGGGACCCGGGGCCTGGATGAGGGGCGCGCCAGGGTTCCGCGCCTGGTGGGCAGGGGCCGAGCGGGCCGGACCCACGCCCAGGGACCAAGTCTCCCGGGGGGACTCGGGCCTGAGACCTGCCTGGGGGGCTAAGGGTCTTTCTTGGCTCAAAAGGCCCCACCCTGCCCCGAGGCGGCAAACGTGCACCGAGACGCTTCTACTCTCTCAAGTCTGGGCTGGACTTCGCGAGAAGGGACTGTGTCCGCTGGGACCCGGGTCCCACAGAGCTCGAACCCCCCTCCCCGTGAAGGCGTCCGCGGCCTGTGGTCCTTGGTGTCCGCAAAAGGCATTCACCTGCGGAGAACCTGGGCCCACGTGAGCGGGACCAGGCCCCACGGCAGGAGCCTAGGGAGGCCACTGGAGCCACGGGGGCCAGGGCTGGGCATTTTCCCGGGTGCTCTCTCGGGTCCCGGGCGCCCTCTCTCGCCCGGGGAGTGCCCACGCCGTCCCTTGACCCCCGCAGGACGCCTGCATCCCGCCATAAGCGGCCCACCTCCTCCATGGAGCTCGCACGCATGGGGCCGGGGTGCGAGCAACTGGCCTACGTGGCGGCAAACCCGCAGACCCCTCCGTCCCGTCCCCGCCACTGCGAAGATCCCCCTGTTCTTCCATCCGTAAAGGGGTCCCCCTTTACGGATGGAAGAACAGGGGGGAGGCGCCCAGGAGATGGCTTTTGTCCGAGCCGCGGCTGGGTGGTTTTCGGGCCAAGAGGCGGGGCCGCGCAGGCGCAAGCAGGCCCCCCCACCACAAGCATCCCTCCGGGCAACGTGCCCCGCCCTTGAGATATCAGGCCAGGTTCACACGGTCCCTGGGCTGGTGTCAGAGTTAACGGAAGCCCTCCCTGCCACCCAGAGGACCGTGCGTTTTCCCGTGGACCACACTTGCCAGCAGCTCTCCCACCCCCGCAGAGGCAGAGTGCCAGAGAACTAGGGACCTGGGGCCGGGAAGAGGGGCCGGCCAAGGTTCCGCGCCAGGTGGAGCGGGTCCCGGCGGGCGGGCGGCGGGCGGGCGGGCGGGCGGGACCCTCGTCCACGGACCGGTTCTCCTGTGGGGAGTCTGGCCTGTGCCCCGCCTGGGAGGCTAAGAGCCTTGCTTCGCCTGCAACGCCCCCACCCTGCCACAAGGCGGCAGACTTGGACCCAGCCGCTTCAACCCTCCAGTCTCCGCTGAACCACCCAAAAATGGAGTGTGACCGCTGCGACCTCAGTCCCCCAGAGCTCGAACCCCCACCTCTGCGAGGGGAATCGGCGGCCTCCTGTCCTTGGCGTCCGCAAAAGGCATTCACCTGCGGTGAACCTGGGCCTCGGGCGAGCAGGGCCAGGCCCCATGGTAGGAGCCCGGGGGAGGCAATGGCAGCCTCTGCGGCCAGGCCTCGGGCTCTCCCCGGGGCTCTCTCGGGGCACGGGCACCCTCTCTCGTCTAGAGAGTGCCCACGCCGTCCCTTGACCCCCGGGAGACACCTGCTTCCCGTGATAAGAGGCCCCCGGCCTCCATGGAGCTTGGAACTCGGGGGCCGGGCGGCGGGTCACTGGGCTAAGTGGCTGGAAACGCGCAGACCCCTCCGTCCCGACCGCCCCACTGCGAAGATCCCCCTGTTCTTCCATCCGTAAGGGGGTCGCCCCTTACGGATGGAAGAACAGGGGGGATGCCCCCAGGAGATGGCATTTGTCAGAGCCGCAGCTGGCCGGTTTCGGGCCAAGACGCGGGACCCGGCAGGTAGAGGGCAGGCAGCCCCACCACAAGCCTCCCTCGGGGCAACGGGCCCCACCCTGGACATATCAGGCCTGCTTCACAGGGCCTGGGGTCCTGTCCGTGGAACTGGAAGCTCTCCCCGCCACCCAGAGGTCCGTTCCTTTTCCCGTGGACCACACTTGCCAGCGCGTCTCCCACCCCGGCACAGGCAGAGTGCCAGGGAAGAACTAGGGACCCGGGGCCTGGATGAGGGGCGCGCCAGGGTTCCGCGCCTGGTGGGCAGGGGCCGAGCGGGCCGGACCCACGCCCAGGGACCAAGTCTCCCGGGGGGACTCGGGCCTGAGACCTGCCTGGGGGGCTAAGGGTCTTTCTTGGCTCAAAAGGCCCCACCCTGCCCCGAGGCGGCAAACGTGCACCGAGACGCTTCTACTCTCTCAAGTCTGGGCTGGACTTCGCGAGAAGGGACTGTGTCCGCTGGGACCCGGGTCCCACAGAGCTCGAACCCCCCTCCCCGTGAAGGCGTCCGCGGCCTGTGGTCCTTGGTGTCCGCAAAAGGCATTCACCTGCGGAGAACCTGGGCCCACGTGAGCGGGACCAGGCCCCACGGCAGGAGCCTAGGGAGGCCACTGGAGCCACGGGGGCCAGGGCTGGGCATTTTCCCGGGTGCTCTCTCGGGTCCCGGGCGCCCTCTCTCGCCCGGGGAGTGCCCACGCCGTCCCTTGACCCCCGCAGGACACCTGCATCCCGCCATAAGCGGCCCACCTCCTCCATGGAGCTCGCACGCATGGGGCCGGGGTGCGAGCAACTGGCCTACGTGGCGGCAAACCCGCAGACCCCTCCGTCCCGTCCCCGCCACTGCGAAGATCCCCCTGTTCTTCCATCCGTAAAGGGGTCCCCCTTTACGGATGGAAGAACAGGGGGGAGGCGCCCAGGAGATGGCTTTTGTCCGAGCCGCGGCTGGGTGGTTTTCGGGCCAAGAGGCGGGGCCGCGCAGGCGCAAGCAGGCCCCCCCACCACAAGCATCCCTCCGGGCAACGTGCCCCGCCCTTGAGATATCAGGCCAGGTTCACACGGTCCCTGGGCTGGTGTCAGAGTTAACGGAAGCCCTCCCTGCCACCCAGAGGACCGTGCGTTTTCCCGTGGACCACACTTGCCAGCAGCTCTCCCACCCCCGCAGAGGCAGAGTGCCAGGGAAGAACTAGGGACCTGGGGCCGGGAAGAGGGGCCGGCCAAGGTTCCGCGCCAGGTGGAGCGGGTCCCGGCGGGGCGGGCGGGCGGGCGGGCGGGACCCTCGTCCACGGACCGGTTCTCCTGTGGGGAGTCTGGCCTGTGCCCCGCCTGGGAGGCTAAGAGCCTTGCTTCGCCTGCAACGCCCCCACCCTGCCACAAGGCGGCAGACTTGGACCCAGCCGCTTCAACCTCCAGTCTCCGCTGAACCACCCAAAAATGGAGTGTGACCGCTGCGACCTCAGTCCCCCAGAGCTCGAACCCCCACCTCTGCGAGGGAAATCGGCGGCCTCCTGTCCTTGGCGTCCGCAAAAGGCATTCACCTGCGGTGAACCTGGGCCTCGGGCGAGCAGGGCCAGGCCCCATGGTAGGAGCCCGGGGGAGGCAATGGCAGCCTCTGCGGCCAGGCCTCGGGCTCTCCCCGGGGCTCTCTCGGGGCACGGGCACCCTCTCTCGTCTAGAGAGTGCCCACGCCGTCCCTTGACCCCCGGGAGACACCTGCTTCCCGTGATAAGAGGCCCCCGGCCTCCATGGAGCTTGGAACTCTGGGGCCGGGCGGCGGGTCACTGGGCTAAGTGGCTGGAAACGCGCAGACCCCTCCGTCCCGACCGCCCCACTGCGAAGATCCCCCTGTTCTTCCATCCGTAAGGGGGTCGCCCCTTACGGATGGAAGAACAGGGGGGATGCCCCCAGGAGATGGCATTTGTCAGAGCCGCAGCTGGCCGGTTTCGGGCCAAGACGCGGGACCCGGCAGGTAGAGGGCAGGCAGCCCCACCACAAGCCTCCCTCGGGGCAACGGGCCCCACCCTGGACATATCAGGCCTGCTTCACAGGGTCCCTGGGGTCCTGTCCGTGGAACTGGAAGCTCTCCCCGCCACCCAGAGGTCCGTTCCTTTTCCCGTGGACCACACTTGCCAGCGCGTCTCCCACCCCGGCACAGGCAGAGTGCCAGGGAAGAACTAGGGACCCGGGGCCTGGATGAGGGGCGCGCCAGGGTTCCGCGCCTGGTGGGCAGGGGCCGAGCGGGCCGGACCCACGCCCAGGGACCAAGTCTCCCGGGGGGACTCGGGCCTGAGACCTGCCTGGGGGGCTAAGGGTCTTTCTTGGCTCCAAAGGCCCCACCCTGCCCCGAGGCGGCAAACGTGCACCGAGACGCTTCTACTCTCTCAAGTCTGGGCTGGACTTCGCGAGAAGGGACTGTGTCCGCTGGGACCCGGGTCCCACAGAGCTCGAACCCCCCTCCCCGTGAAGGCGTCCGCGGCCTGTGGTCCTTGGTGTCCGCAAAAGGCATTCACCTGCGGAGAACCTGGGCCCACGTGAGCGGGACCAGGCCCCACGGCCGGAGCCTAGGGAGGCCACTGGAGCCACGAGGGCCAGGGCTGGGCATTTTCCCGGGTGCTCTCTCGGGTCCCGGGCGCCCTCTCTCGCCCGGGGAGTGCCCACGCCGTCCCTTGACCCCCGCAGGACGCCTGCATCCCGCCATAAGCGGCCCACCTCCTCCATGGAGCTCGCACGCATGGGGCCGGGGTGCGAGCAACTGGCCTACGTGGCGGCAAACCCGCAGACCCCTCCGTCCCGTCCCCGCCACTGCGAAGATCCCCCTGTTCTTCCATCCGTAAAGGGGTCCCCCTTTACGGATGGAAGAACAGGGGGGAGGCGCCCAGGAGATGGCTTTTGTCCGAGCCGCGGCTGGGTGGTTTTCGGGCCAAGAGGCGGGGCCGCGCAGGCGCAAGCAGGCCCCCCCCACCACAAGCATCCCTCCGGGCAACGTGCCCCGCCCTTGAGATATCAGGCCAGGTTCACACGGTCCCTGGGCTGGTGTCAGAGTTAACGGAAGCCCTCCCTGCCACCCAGAGGACCGTGCGTTTTCCCGTGGACCACACTTGCCAGCAGCTCTCCCACCCCCGCGGAGGCAGAGTGCCAGGGAAGAACTAGGGACCTGGGGCCGGGAAGAGGGGCCGGCCAAGGTTCCGCGCCAGGTGGAGCGGGTCCCGGCGGGCGGGCGGGCGGGCGGGCGGGACCCTCGTCCACGGACCGGTTCTCCTGTGGGGAGTCTGGCCTGTGCCCCGCCTGGGAGGCTAAGAGCCTTGCTTCGCCTGCAACGCCCCCACCCTGCCACAAGGCGGCAGACTTGGACCCAGCCGCTTCAACCCTCCAGTCTCCGCTGAACCACCCAAAAATGGAGTGTGACCGCTGCGACCTCAGTCCCCCAGAGCTCGAACCCCCACCTCTGCGAGGGAAATCGGCGGCCTCCTGTCCTTGGCGTCCGCAAAAGGCATTCACCTGCGGTGAACCTGGGCCTCGGGCGAGCAGGGCCAGGCCCCATGGTAGGAGCCCGGGGGAGGCAATGGCAGCCTCTGCGGCCAGGCCTCGGGCTCTCCCCGGGGCTCTCTCGGGGCACGGGCACCCTCTCTCGTCTAGAGAGTGCCCACGCCGTCCCTTGACCCCCGGGAGACACCTGCTTCCCGTGATAAGAGGCCCCCGGCCTCCATGGAGCTTGGAACTCTGGGGCCGGGCGGCGGGTCACTGGGCTAAGTGGCTGGAAACGCGCAGACCCCTCCGTCCCGACCGCCCCACTGCGAAGATCCCCCTGTTCTTCCATCCGTAAGGGGGTCGCCCCTTACGGATGGAAGAACAGGGGGGATGCCCCCAGGAGATGGCATTTGTCAGAGCCGCAGCTGGCCGGTTTCGGGCCAAGACGCGGGACCCGGCAGGTAGAGGGCAGGCAGCCCCACCACAAGCCTCCCTCGGGGCAACGGGCCCCACCCTGGACATATCAGGCCTGCTTCACAGGGTCCCTGGGGTCCTGTCCGTGGAACTGGAAGCTCTCCCCGCCACCCAGAGGTCCGTTCCTTTTCCCGTGGACCACACTTGCCAGCGCGTCTCCCACCCCGGCACAGGCAGAGTGCCAGGGAAGAACTAGGGACCCGGGGCCTGGATGAGGGGCGCGCCAGGGTTCCGCGCCTGGTGGGCAGGGGCCGAGCGGGCCGGACCCACGCCCAGGGACCAAGTCTCCCGGGGGGACTCGGGCCTGAGACCTGCCTGGGGGGCTAAGGGTCTTTCTTGGCTCCAAAGGCCCCACCCTGCCCCGAGGCGGCAAACGTGCACCGAGACGCTTCTACTCTCTCAAGTCTGGGCTGGACTTCGCGAGAAGGGACTGTGTCCGCTGGGACCCGGGTCCCACAGAGCTCGAACCCCCCTCCCCGTGAAGGCGTCCGCGGCCTGTGGTCCTTGGTGTCCGCAAAAGGCATTCACCTGCGGAGAACCTGGGCCCACGTGAGCGGGACCAGGCCCCACGGCAGGAGCCTAGGGAGGCCACTGGAGCCACGGGGGCCAGGGCTGGGCATTTTCCCGGGTGCTCTCTCGGGTCCCGGGCGCCCTCTCTCGCCCGGGGAGTGCCCACGCCGTCCCTTGACCCCCGCAGGACGCCTGCATCCCGCCATAAGCGGCCCACCTCCTCCATGGAGCTCGCACGCATGGGGCCGGGGTGCGAGCAACTGGCCTACGTGGCGGCAAACCCGCAGACCCCTCCGTCCCGTCCCCGCCACTGCGAAGATCCCCCTGTTCTTCCATCCGTAAAGGGGTCCCCCTTTACGGATGGAAGAACAGGGGGGAGGCGCCCAGGAGATGGCTTTTGTCCGAGCCGCGGCTGGGTGGTTTTCGGGCCAAGAGGCGGGGCCGCGCAGGCTCAAGCAGGCCCCCCCCACCACAAGCATCCCTCCGGGCAACGTGCCCCGCCCTTGAGATATCAGGCCAGGTTCACACGGTCCCTGGGCTGGTGTCAGAGTTAACGGAAGCCCTCCCTGCCACCCAGAGGACCGTGCGTTTTCCCGTGGACCACACTTGCCAGCAGCTCTCCCACCCCCGCAGAGGCAGAGTGCCAGGGAAGAACTAGGGACCTGGGGCCGGGAAGAGGGGCCGGCCAAGGTTCCGCGCCAGGTGGAGCGGGTCCCGGCGGGCGGGCGGGCGGGCGGGCGGGACCCTCGTCCACGGACCGGTTCTCCTGTGGGGAGTCTGGCCTGTGCCCCGCCTGGGAGGCTAAGAGCCTTGCTTCGCCTGCAACGCCCCCACCCTGCCACAAGGCGGCAGACTTGGACCCAGCCGCTTCAACCCTCCAGTCTCCGCTGAACCACCCAAAAATGGAGTGTGACCGCTGCGACCTCAGTCCCCCAGAGCTCGAACCCCCACCTCTGCGAGGGAAATCGGCGGCCTCCTGTCCTTGGCGTCCGCAAAAGGCATTCACCTGCGGTGAACCTGGGCCTCGGGCGAGCAGGGCCAGGCCCCATGGTAGGAGCCCGGGGGAGGCAATGGCAGCCTCTGCGGCCAGGCCTCGGGCTCTCCCCGGGGCTCTCTCGGGGCACGGGCACCCTCTCTCGTCTAGAGAGTGCCCACGCCGTCCCTTGACCCCCGGGAGACACCTGCTTCCCGTGATAAGAGGCCCCCGGCCTCCATGGAGCTTGGAACTCTGGGGCCGGGCGGCGGGTCACTGGGCTAAGTGGCTGGAAACGCGCAGACCCCTCCGTCCCGACCGCCCCACTGCGAAGATCCCCCTGTTCTTCCATCCGTAAGGGGGTCGCCCCTTACGGATGGAAGAACAGGGGGGATGCCCCCAGGAGATGGCATTTGTCAGAGCCGCAGCTGGCCGGTTTCGGGCCAAGACGCGGGACCCGGCAGGTAGAGGGCAGGCAGCCCCACCACAAGCCTCCCTCGGGGCAACGGGCCCCACCCTGGACATATCAGGCCTGCTTCACAGGGTCCCTGGGGTCCTGTCCGTGGAACTGGAAGCTCTCCCCGCCACCCAGAGGTCCGTTCCTTTTCCCGTGGACCACACTTGCCAGCGCGTCTCCCACCCCGGCACAGGCAGAGTGCCAGGGAAGAACTAGGGACCCGGGGCCTGGATGAGGGGCGCGCCAGGGTTCCGCGCCTGGTGGGCAGGGGCCGAGCGGGCCGGACCCACGCCCAGGGACCAAGTCTCCCGGGGGGACTCGGGCCTGAGACCTGCCTGGGGGGCTAAGGGTCTTTCTTGGCTCCAAAGGCCCCACCCTGCCCCGAGGCGGCAAACGTGCACCGAGACGCTTCTACTCTCTCAAGTCTGGGCTGGACTTCGCGAGAAGGGACTGTGTCCGCTGGGACCCGGGTCCCACAGAGCTCGAACCCCCCTCCCCGTGAAGGCGTCCGCGGCCTGTGGTCCTTGGTGTCCGCAAAAGGCATTCACCTGCGGAGAACCTGGGCCCACGTGAGCGGGACCAGGCCCCACG
Source organism: Desmodus rotundus (assembly GCF_022682495.2). Classification (NCBI taxonomy): domain Eukaryota; kingdom Metazoa; phylum Chordata; class Mammalia; order Chiroptera; family Phyllostomidae; genus Desmodus; species Desmodus rotundus. The sequence goes on from NW_026527562.1 coordinate 10,988, forward strand.
GCCGGAGCCTAGGGAGGCCACTGGAGCCACGAGGGCCAGGGCTGGGCATTTTCCCGGGTGCTCTCTCGGGTCCCGGGCGCCCTCTCTCGCCCGGGGAGTGCCCACGCCGTCCCTTGACCCCCGCAGGACGCCTGCATCCCGCCATAAGCGGCCCACCTCCTCCATGGAGCTCGCACGCATGGGGCCGGGGTGCGAGCAACTGGCCTACGTGGCGGCAAACCCGCAGACCCCTCCGTCCCGTCCCCGCCACTGCGAAGATCCCCCTGTTCTTCCATCCGTAAAGGGGTCCCCCTTTACGGATGGAAGAACAGGGGGGAGGCGCCCAGGAGATGGCTTTTGTCCGAGCCGCGGCTGGGTGGTTTTCGGGCCAAGAGGCGGGGCCGCGCAGGCGCAAGCAGGCCCCCCCCACCACAAGCATCCCTCCGGGCAACGTGCCCCGCCCTTGAGATATCAGGCCAGGTTCACACGGTCCCTGGGCTGGTGTCAGAGTTAACGGAAGCCCTCCCTGCCACCCAGAGGACCGTGCGTTTTCCCGTGGACCACACTTGCCAGCAGCTCTCCCACCCCCGCGGAGGCAGAGTGCCAGGGAAGAACTAGGGACCTGGGGCCGGGAAGAGGGGCCGGCCAAGGTTCCGCGCCAGGTGGAGCGGGTCCCGGCGGGCGGGCGGGCGGGCGGGCGGGACCCTCGTCCACGGACCGGTTCTCCTGTGGGGAGTCTGGCCTGTGCCCCGCCTGGGAGGCTAAGAGCCTTGCTTCGCCTGCAACGCCCCCACCCTGCCACAAGGCGGCAGACTTGGACCCAGCCGCTTCAACCCTCCAGTCTCCGCTGAACCACCCAAAAATGGAGTGTGACCGCTGCGACCTCAGTCCCCCAGAGCTCGAACCCCCACCTCTGCGAGGGAAATCGGCGGCCTCCTGTCCTTGGCGTCCGCAAAAGGCATTCACCTGCGGTGAACCTGGGCCTCGGGCGAGCAGGGCCAGGCCCCATGGTAGGAGCCCGGGGGAGGCAATGGCAGCCTCTGCGGCCAGGCCTCGGGCTCTCCCCGGGGCTCTCTCGGGGCACGGGCACCCTCTCTCGTCTAGAGAGTGCCCACGCCGTCCCTTGACCCCCGGGAGACACCTGCTTCCCGTGATAAGAGGCCCCCGGCCTCCATGGAGCTTGGAACTCTGGGGCCGGGCGGCGGGTCACTGGGCTAAGTGGCTGGAAACGCGCAGACCCCTCCGTCCCGACCGCCCCACTGCGAAGATCCCCCTGTTCTTCCATCCGTAAGGGGGTCGCCCCTTACGGATGGAAGAACAGGGGGGATGCCCCCAGGAGATGGCATTTGTCAGAGCCGCAGCTGGCCGGTTTCGGGCCAAGACGCGGGACCCGGCAGGTAGAGGGCAGGCAGCCCCACCACAAGCCTCCCTCGGGGCAACGGGCCCCACCCTGGACATATCAGGCCTGCTTCACAGGGTCCCTGGGGTCCTGTCCGTGGAACTGGAAGCTCTCCCCGCCACCCAGAGGTCCGTTCCTTTTCCCGTGGACCACACTTGCCAGCGCGTCTCCCACCCCGGCACAGGCAGAGTGCCAGGGAAGAACTAGGGACCCGGGGCCTGGATGAGGGGCGCGCCAGGGTTCCGCGCCTGGTGGGCAGGGGCCGAGCGGGCCGGACCCACGCCCAGGGACCAAGTCTCCCGGGGGGACTCGGGCCTGAGACCTGCCTGGGGGGCTAAGGGTCTTTCTTGGCTCCAAAGGCCCCACCCTGCCCCGAGGCGGCAAACGTGCACCGAGACGCTTCTACTCTCTCAAGTCTGGGCTGGACTTCGCGAGAAGGGACTGTGTCCGCTGGGACCCGGGTCCCACAGAGCTCGAACCCCCCTCCCCGTGAAGGCGTCCGCGGCCTGTGGTCCTTGGTGTCCGCAAAAGGCATTCACCTGCGGAGAACCTGGGCCCACGTGAGCGGGACCAGGCCCCACGGCCGGAGCCTAGGGAGGCCACTGGAGCCACGAGGGCCAGGGCTGGGCATTTTCCCGGGTGCTCTCTCGGGTCCCGGGCGCCCTCTCTCGCCCGGGGAGTGCCCACGCCGTCCCTTGACCCCCGCAGGACGCCTGCATCCCGCCATAAGCGGCCCACCTCCTCCATGGAGCTCGCACGCATGGGGCCGGGGTGCGAGCAACTGGCCTACGTGGCGGCAAACCCGCAGACCCCTCCGTCCCGTCCCCGCCACTGCGAAGATCCCCCTGTTCTTCCATCCGTAAAGGGGTCCCCCTTTACGGATGGAAGAACAGGGGGGAGGCGCCCAGGAGATGGCTTTTGTCCGAGCCGCGGCTGGGTGGTTTTCGGGCCAAGAGGCGGGGCCGCGCAGGCTCAAGCAGGCCCCCCCCACCACAAGCATCCCTCCGGGCAACGTGCCCCGCCCTTGAGATATCAGGCCAGGTTCACACGGTCCCTGGGCTGGTGTCAGAGTTAACGGAAGCCCTCCCTGCCACCCAGAGGACCGTGCGTTTTCCCGTGGACCACACTTGCCAGCAGCTCTCCCACCCCCGCAGAGGCAGAGTGCCAGGGAAGAACTAGGGACCTGGGGCCGGGAAGAGGGGCCGGCCAAGGTTCCGCGCCAGGTGGAGCGGGTCCCGGCGGGCGGGCGGGCGGGCGGGCGGGACCCTCGTCCACGGACCGGTTCTCCTGTGGGGAGTCTGGCCTGTGCCCCGCCTGGGAGGCTAAGAGCCTTGCTTCGCCTGCAACGCCCCCACCCTGCCACAAGGCGGCAGACTTGGACCCAGCCGCTTCAACCCTCCAGTCTCCGCTGAACCACCCAAAAATGGAGTGTGACCGCTGCGACCTCAGTCCCCCAGAGCTCGAACCCCCACCTCTGCGAGGGAAATCGGCGGCCTCCTGTCCTTGGCGTCCGCAAAAGGCATTCACCTGCGGTGAACCTGGGCCTCGGGCGAGCAGGGCCAGGCCCCATGGTAGGAGCCCGGGGGAGGCAATGGCAGCCTCTGCGGCCAGGCCTCGGGCTCTCCCCGGGGCTCTCTCGGGGCACGGGCACCCTCTCTCGTCTAGAGAGTGCCCACGCCGTCCCTTGACCCCCGGGAGACACCTGCTTCCCGTGATAAGAGGCCCCCGGCCTCCATGGAGCTTGGAACTCTGGGGCCGGGCGGCGGGTCACTGGGCTAAGTGGCTGGAAACGCGCAGACCCCTCCGTCCCGACCGCCCCACTGCGAAGATCCCCCTGTTCTTCCATCCGTAAGGGGGTCGCCCCTTACGGATGGAAGAACAGGGGGGATGCCCCCAGGAGATGGCATTTGTCAGAGCCGCAGCTGGCCGGTTTCGGGCCAAGACGCGGGACCCGGCAGGTAGAGGGCAGGCAGCCCCACCACAAGCCTCCCTCGGGGCAACGGGCCCCACCCTGGACATATCAGGCCTGCTTCACAGGGTCCCTGGGGTCCTGTCCGTGGAACTGGAAGCTCTCCCCGCCACCCAGAGGTCCGTTCCTTTTCCCGTGGACCACACTTGCCAGCGCGTCTCCCACCCCGGCACAGGCAGAGTGCCAGGGAAGAACTAGGGACCCGGGGCCTGGATGAGGGGCGCGCCAGGGTTCCGCGCCTGGTGGGCAGGGGCCGAGCGGGCCGGACCCACGCCCAGGGACCAAGTCTCCCGGGGGGACTCGGGCCTGAGACCTGCCTGGGGGGCTAAGGGTCTTTCTTGGCTCCAAAGGCCCCACCCTGCCCCGAGGCGGCAAACGTGCACCGAGACGCTTCTACTCTCTCAAGTCTGGGCTGGACTTCGCGAGAAGGGACTGTGTCCGCTGGGACCCGGGTCCCACAGAGCTCGAACCCCCCTCCCCGTGAAGGCGTCCGCGGCCTGTGGTCCTTGGTGTCCGCAAAAGGCATTCACCTGCGGAGAACCTGGGCCCACGTGAGCGGGACCAGGCCCCACGGCAGGAGCCTAGGGAGGCCACTGGAGCCACGAGGGCCAGGGCTGGGCATTTTCCCGGGTGCTCTCTCGGGTCCCGGGCGCCCTCTCTCGCCCGGGGAGTGCCCACGCCGTCCCTTGACCCCCGCAGGACGCCTGCATCCCGCCATAAGCGGCCCACCTCCTCCATGGAGCTCGCACGCATGGGGCCGGGGTGCGAGCAACTGGCCTACGTGGCGGCAAACCCGCAGACCCCTCCGTCCCGTCCCCGCCACTGCGAAGATCCCCCTGTTCTTCCATCCGTAAAGGGGTCCCCCTTTACGGATGGAAGAACAGGGGGGAGGCGCCCAGGAGATGGCTTTTGTCCGAGCCGCGGCTGGGTGGTTTTCGGGCCAAGAGGCGGGGCCGCGCAGGCGCAAGCAGGCCCCCCCCACCACAAGCATCCCTCCGGGCAACGTGCCCCGCCCTTGAGATATCAGGCCAGGTTCACACGGTCCCTGGGCTGGTGTCAGAGTTAACGGAAGCCCTCCCTGCCACCCAGAGGACCGTGCGTTTTCCCGTGGACCACACTTGCCAGCAGCTCTCCCACCCCCGCAGAGGCAGAGTGCCAGGGAAGAACTAGGGACCTGGGGCCGGGAAGAGGGGCCGGCCAAGGTTCCGCGCCAGGTGGAGCGGGTCCCGGCGGGCGGGCGGGCGGGCGGGCGGGACCCTCGTCCACGGACCGGTTCTCCTGTGGGGAGTCTGGCCTGTGCCCCGCCTGGGAGGCTAAGAGCCTTGCTTCGCCTGCAACGCCCCCACCCTGCCACAAGGCGGCAGACTTGGACCCAGCCGCTTCAACCCTCCAGTCTCCGCTGAACCACCCAAAAATGGAGTGTGACCGCTGCGACCTCAGTCCCCCAGAGCTCGAACCCCCACCTCTGCGAGGGAAATCGGCGGCCTCCTGTCCTTGGCGTCCGCAAAAGGCATTCACCTGCGGTGAACCTGGGCCTCGGGCGAGCAGGGCCAGGCCCCATGGTAGGAGCCCGGGGGAGGCAATGGCAGCCTCTGCGGCCAGGCCTCGGGCTCTCCCCGGGGCTCTCTCGGGGCACGGGCACCCTCTCTCGTCTAGAGAGTGCCCACGCCGTCCCTTGACCCCCGGGAGACACCTGCTTCCCGTGATAAGAGGCCCCCGGCCTCCATGGAGCTTGGAACTCTGGGGCCGGGCGGCGGGTCACTGGGCTAAGTGGCTGGAAACGCGCAGACCCCTCCGTCCCGACCGCCCCACTGCGAAGATCCCCCTGTTCTTCCATCCGTAAGGGGGTCGCCCCTTACGGATGGAAGAACAGGGGGGATGCCCCCAGGAGATGGCATTTGTCAGAGCCGCAGCTGGCCGGTTTCGGGCCAAGACGCGGGACCCGGCAGGTAGAGGGCAGGCAGCCCCACCACAAGCCTCCCTCGGGGCAACGGGCCCCACCCTGGACATATCAGGCCTGCTTCACAGGGTCCCTGGGGTCCTGTCCGTGGAACTGGAAGCTCTCCCCGCCACCCAGAGGTCCGTTCCTTTTCCCGTGGACCACACTTGCCAGCGCGTCTCCCACCCCGGCACAGGCAGAGTGCCAGGGAAGAACTAGGGACCCGGGGCCTGGATGAGGGGCGCGCCAGGGTTCCGCGCCTGGTGGGCAGGGGCCGAGCGGGCCGGACCCACGCCCAGGGACCAAGTCTCCCGGGGGGACTCGGGCCTGAGACCTGCCTGGGGGGCTAAGGGTCTTTCTTGGCTCCAAAGGCCCCACCCTGCCCCGAGGCGGCAAACGTGCACCGAGACGCTTCTACTCTCTCAAGTCTGGGCTGGACTTCGCGAGAAGGGACTGTGTCCGCTGGGACCCGGGTCCCACAGAGCTCGAACCCCCCTCCCCGTGAAGGCGTCCGCGGCCTGTGGTCCTTGGTGTCCGCAAAAGGCATTCACCTGCGGAGAACCTGGGCCCACGTGAGCGGGACCAGGCCCCACGGCAGGAGCCTAGGGAGGCCACTGGAGCCACGGGGGCCAGGGCTGGGCATTTTCCCGGGTGCTCTCTCGGGTCCCGGGCGCCCTCTCTCGCCCGGGGAGTGCCCACGCCGTCCCTTGACCCCCGCAGGACGCCTGCATCCCGCCATAAGCGGCCCACCTCCTCCATGGAGCTCGCACGCATGGGGCCGGGGTGCGAGCAACTGGCCTACGTGGCGGCAAACCCGCAGACCCCTCCGTCCCGTCCCCGCCACTGCGAAGATCCCCCTGTTCTTCCATCCGTAAAGGGGTCCCCCTTTACGGATGGAAGAACAGGGGGGAGGCGCCCAGGAGATGGCTTTTGTCCGAGCCGCGGCTGGGTGGTTTTCGGGCCAAGAGGCGGGGCCGCGCAGGCTCAAGCAGGCCCCCCCCACCACAAGCATCCCTCCGGGCAACGTGCCCCGCCCTTGAGATATCAGGCCAGGTTCACACGGTCCCTGGGCTGGTGTCAGAGTTAACGGAAGCCCTCCCTGCCACCCAGAGGACCGTGCGTTTTCCCGTGGACCACACTTGCCAGCAGCTCTCCCACCCCCGCAGAGGCAGAGTGCCAGGGAAGAACTAGGGACCTGGGGCCGGGAAGAGGGGCCGGCCAAGGTTCCGCGCCAGGTGGAGCGGGTCCCGGCGGGCGGGCGGGCGGGCGGGCGGGACCCTCGTCCACGGACCGGTTCTCCTGTGGGGAGTCTGGCCTGTGCCCCGCCTGGGAGGCTAAGAGCCTTGCTTCGCCTGCAACGCCCCCACCCTGCCACAAGGCGGCAGACTTGGACCCAGCCGCTTCAACCCTCCAGTCTCCGCTGAACCACCCAAAAATGGAGTGTGACCGCTGCGACCTCAGTCCCCCAGAGCTCGAACCCCCACCTCTGCGAGGGGAATCGGCGGCCTCCTGTCCTTGGCGTCCGCAAAAGGCATTCACCTGCGGTGAACCTGGGCCTCGGGCGAGCAGGGCCAGGCCCCATGGTAGGAGCCCGGGGGAGGCAATGGCAGCCTCTGCGGCCAGGCCTCGGGCTCTCCCCGGGGCTCTCTCGGGGCACGGGCACCCTCTCTCGTCTAGAGAGTGCCCACGCCGTCCCTTGACCCCCGGGAGACACCTGCTTCCCGTGATAAGAGGCCCCCGGCCTCCATGGAGCTTGGAACTCTGGGGCCGGGCGGCGGGTCACTGGGCTAAGTGGCTGGAAACGCGCAGACCCCTCCGTCCCGACCGCCCCACTGCGAAGATCCCCCTGTTCTTCCATCCGTAAGGGGGTCGCCCCTTACGGATGGAAGAACAGGGGGGATGCCCCCAGGAGATGGCATTTGTCAGAGCCGCAGCTGGCCGGTTTCGGGCCAAGACGCGGGACCCGGCAGGTAGAGGGCAGGCAGCCCCACCACAAGCCTCCCTCGGGGCAACGGGCCCCACCCTGGACATATCAGGCCTGCTTCACAGGGTCCCTGGGGTCCTGTCCGTGGAACTGGAAGCTCTCCCCGCCACCCAGAGGTCCGTTCCTTTTCCCGTGGACCACACTTGCCAGCGCGTCTCCCACCCCGGCACAGGCAGAGTGCCAGGGAAGAACTAGGGACCCGGGGCCTGGATGAGGGGCGCGCCAGGGTTCCGCGCCTGGTGGGCAGGGGCCGAGCGGGCCGGACCCACGCCCAGGGACCAAGTCTCCCGGGGGGACTCGGGCCTGAGACCTGCCTGGGGGGCTAAGGGTCTTTCTTGGCTCCAAAGGCCCCACCCTGCCCCGAGGCGGCAAACGTGCACCGAGACGCTTCTACTCTCTCAAGTCTGGGCTGGACTTCGCGAGAAGGGACTGTGTCCGCTGGGACCCGGGTCCCACAGAGCTCGAACCCCCCTCCCCGTGAAGGCGTCCGCGGCCTGTGGTCCTTGGTGTCCGCAAAAGGCATTCACCTGCGGAGAACCTGGGCCCACGTGAGCGGGACCAGGCCCCACGGCAGGAGCCTAGGGAGGCCACTGGAGCCACGAGGGCCAGGGCTGGGCATTTTCCCGGGTGCTCTCTCGGGTCCCGGGCGCCCTCTCTCGCCCGGGGAGTGCCCACGCCGTCCCTTGACCCCCGCAGGACGCCTGCATCCCGCCATAAGCGGCCCACCTCCTCCATGGAGCTCGCACGCATGGGGCCGGGGTGCGAGCAACTGGCCTACGTGGCGGCAAACCCGCAGACCCCTCCGTCCCGTCCCCGCCACTGCGAAGATCCCCCTGTTCTTCCATCCGTAAAGGGGTCCCCCTTTACGGATGGAAGAACAGGGGGGAGGCGCCCAGGAGATGGCTTTTGTCCGAGCCGCGGCTGGGTGGTTTTCGGGCCAAGAGGCGGGGCCGCGCAGGCTCAAGCAGGCCCCCCCCACCACAAGCATCCCTCCGGGCAACGTGCCCCGCCCTTGAGATATCAGGCCAGGTTCACACGGTCCCTGGGCTGGTGTCAGAGTTAACGGAAGCCCTCCCTGCCACCCAGAGGACCGTGCGTTTTCCCGTGGACCACACTTGCCAGCAGCTCTCCCACCCCCGCAGAGGCAGAGTGCCAGGGAAGAACTAGGGACCTGGGGCCGGGAAGAGGGGCCGGCCAAGGTTCCGCGCCAGGTGGAGCGGGTCCCGGCGGGCGGGCGGGCGGGCGGGCGGGACCCTCGTCCACGGACCGGTTCTCCTGTGGGGAGTCTGGCCTGTGCCCCGCCTGGGAGGCTAAGAGCCTTGCTTCGCCTGCAACGCCCCCACCCTGCCACAAGGCGGCAGACTTGGACCCAGCCGCTTCAACCCTCCAGTCTCCGCTGAACCACCCAAAAATGGAGTGTGACCGCTGCGACCTCAGTCCCCCAGAGCTCGAACCCCCACCTCTGCGAGGGAAATCGGCGGCCTCCTGTCCTTGGCGTCCGCAAAAGGCATTCACCTGCGGTGAACCTGGGCCTCGGGCGAGCAGGGCCAGGCCCCATGGTAGGAGCCCGGGGGAGGCAATGGCAGCCTCTGCGGCCAGGCCTCGGGCTCTCCCCGGGGCTCTCTCGGGGCACGGGCACCCTCTCTCGTCTAGAGAGTGCCCACGCCGTCCCTTGACCCCCGGGAGACACCTGCTTCCCGTGATAAGAGGCCCCCGGCCTCCATGGAGCTTGGAACTCTGGGGCCGGGCGGCGGGTCACTGGGCTAAGTGGCTGGAAACGCGCAGACCCCTCCGTCCCGACCGCCCCACTGCGAAGATCCCCCTGTTCTTCCATCCGTAAGGGGGTCGCCCCTTACGGATGGAAGAACAGGGGGGATGCCCCCAGGAGATGGCATTTGTCAGAGCCGCAGCTGGCCGGTTTCGGGCCAAGACGCGGGACCCGGCAGGTAGAGGGCAGGCAGCCCCACCACAAGCCTCCCTCGGGGCAACGGGCCCCACCCTGGACATATCAGGCCTGCTTCACAGGGTCCCTGGGGTCCTGTCCGTGGAACTGGAAGCTCTCCCCGCCACCCAGAGGTCCGTTCCTTTTCCCGTGGACCACACTTGCCAGCGCGTCTCCCACCCCGGCACAGGCAGAGTGCCAGGGAAGAACTAGGGACCCGGGGCCTGGATGAGGGGCGCGCCAGGGTTCCGCGCCTGGTGGGCAGGGGCCGAGCGGGCCGGACCCACGCCCAGGGACCAAGTCTCCCGGGGGGACTCGGGCCTGAGACCTGCCTGGGGGGCTAAGGGTCTTTCTTGGCTCCAAAGGCCCCACCCTGCCCCGAGGCGGCAAACGTGCACCGAGACGCTTCTACTCTCTCAAGTCTGGGCTGGACTTCGCGAGAAGGGACTGTGTCCGCTGGGACCCGGGTCCCACAGGGCTCGAACCCCCCTCCCCGTGAAGGCGTCCGCGGCCTGTGGTCCTTGGTGTCCGCAAAAGGCATTCACCTGCGGAGAACCTGGGCCCACGTGAGCGGGACCAGGCCCCACGGCAGGAGCCTAGGGAGGCCACTGGAGCCACGGGGGCCAGGGCTGGGCATTTTCCCGGGTGCTCTCTCGGGTCCCGGGCGCCCTCTCTCGCCCGGGGAGTGCCCACGCCGTCCCTTGACCCCCGCAGGACGCCTGCATCCCGCCATAAGCGGCCCACCTCCTCCATGGAGCTCGCACGCATGGGGCCGGGGTGCGAGCAACTGGCCTACGTGGCGGCAAACCCGCAGACCCCTCCGTCCCGTCCCCGCCACTGCGAAGATCCCCCTGTTCTTCCATCCGTAAAGGGGTCCCCCTTTACGGATGGAAGAACAGGGGGGAGGCGCCCAGGAGATGGCTTTTGTCCGAGCCGCGGCTGGGTGGTTTTCGGGCCAAGAGGCGGGGCCGCGCAGGCGCAAGCAGGCCCCCCCCACCACAAGCATCCCTCCGGGCAACGTGCCCCGCCCTTGAGATATCAGGCCAGGTTCACACGGTCCCTGGGCTGGTGTCAGAGTTAACGGAAGCCCTCCCTGCCACCCAGAGGACCGTGCGTTTTCCCGTGGACCACACTTGCCAGCAGCTCTCCCACCCCCGCAGAGGCAGAGTGCCAGGGAAGAACTAGGGACCTGGGGCCGGGAAGAGGGGCCGGCCAAGGTTCCGCGCCAGGTGGAGCGGGTCCCGGCGGGCGGGCGGGCGGGCGGGCGGGACCCTCGTCCACGGACCGGTTCTCCTGTGGGGAGTCTGGCCTGTGCCCCGCCTGGGAGGCTAAGAGCCTTGCTTCGCCTGCAACGCCCCCACCCTGCCACAAGGCGGCAGACTTGGACCCAGCCGCTTCAACCCTCCAGTCTCCGCTGAACCACCCAAAAATGGAGTGTGACCGCTGCGACCTCAGTCCCCCAGAGCTCGAACCCCCACCTCTGCGAGGGAAATCGGCGGCCTCCTGTCCTTGGCGTCCGCAAAAGGCATTCACCTGCGGTGAACCTGGGCCTCGGGCGAGCAGGGCCAGGCCCCATGGTAGGAGCCCGGGGGAGGCAATGGCAGCCTCTGCGGCCAGGCCTCGGGCTCTCCCCGGGGCTCTCTCGGGGCACGGGCACCCTCTCTCGTCTAGAGAGTGCCCACGCCGTCCCTTGACCCCCGGGAGACACCTGCTTCCCGTGATAAGAGGCCCCCGGCCTCCATGGAGCTTGGAACTCTGGGGCCGGGCGGCGGGTCACTGGGCTAAGTGGCTGGAAACGCGCAGACCCCTCCGTCCCGACCGCCCCACTGCGAAGATCCCCCTGTTCTTCCATCCGTAAGGGGGTCGCCCCTTACGGATGGAAGAACAGGGGGGATGCCCCCAGGAGATGGCATTTGTCAGAGCCGCAGCTGGCCGGTTTCGGGCCAAGACGCGGGACCCGGCAGGTAGAGGGCAGGCAGCCCCACCACAAGCCTCCCTCGGGGCAACGGGCCCCACCCTGGACATATCAGGCCTGCTTCACAGGGTCCCTGGGGTCCTGTCCGTGGAACTGGAAGCTCTCCCCGCCACCCAGAGGTCCGTTCCTTTTCCCGTGGACCACACTTGCCAGCGCGTCTCCCACCCCGGCACAGGCAGAGTGCCAGGGAAGAACTAGGGACCCGGGGCCTGGATGAGGGGCGCGCCAGGGTTCCGCGCCTGGTGGGCAGGGGCCGAGCGGGCCGGACCCACGCCCAGGGACCAAGTCTCCCGGGGGGACTCGGGCCTGAGACCTGCCTGGGGGGCTAAGGGTCTTTCTTGGCTCCAAAGGCCCCACCCTGCCCCGAGGCGGCAAACGTGCACCGAGACGCTTCTACTCTCTCAAGTCTGGGCTGGACTTCGCGAGAAGGGACTGTGTCCGCTGGGACCCGGGTCCCACAGGGCTCGAACCCCCCTCCCCGTGAAGGCGTCCGCGGCCTGTGGTCCTTGGTGTCCGCAAAAGGCATTCACCTGCGGAGAACCTGGGCCCACGTGAGCGGGACCAGGCCCCACGGCAGGAGCCTAGGGAGGCCACTGGAGCCACGGGGGCCAGGGCTGGGCATTTTCCCGGGTGCTCTCTCGGGTCCCGGGCGCCCTCTCTCGCCCGGGGAGTGCCCACGCCGTCCCTTGACCCCCCGCAGGACGCCTGCATCCCGCCATAAGCGGCCCACCTCCTCCATGGAGCTCGCACGCATGGGGCCGGGGTGCGAGCAACTGGCCTACGTGGCGGCAAACCCGCAGACCCCTCCGTCCCGTCCCCGCCACTGCGAAGATCCCCCTGTTCTTCCATCCGTAAAGGGGTCCCCCTTTACGGATGGAAGAACAGGGGGGAGGCGCCCAGGAGATGGCTTTTGTCCGAGCCGCGGCTGGGTGGTTTTCGGGCCAAGAGGCGGGGCCGCGCAGGCGCAAGCAGGCCCCCCCCACCACAAGCATCCCTCCGGGCAACGTGCCCCGCCCTTGAGATATCAGGCCAGGTTCACACGGTCCCTGGGCTGGTGTCAGAGTTAACGGAAGCCCTCCCTGCCACCCAGAGGACCGTGCGTTTTCCCGTGGACCACACTTGCCAGCAGCTCTCCCACCCCCGCAGAGGCAGAGTGCCAGGGAAGAACTAGGGACCTGGGGCCGGGAAGAGGGGCCGGCCAAGGTTCCGCGCCAGGTGGAGCGGGTCCCGGCGGGCGGGCGGGCGGGCGGGCGGGACCCTCGTCCACGGACCGGTTCTCCTGTGGGGAGTCTGGCCTGTGCCCCGCCTGGGAGGCTAAGAGCCTTGCTTCGCCTGCAACGCCCCCACCCTGCCACAAGGCGGCAGACTTGGACCCAGCCGCTTCAACCCTCCAGTCTCCGCTGAACCACCCAAAAATGGAGTGTGACCGCTGCGACCTCAGTCCCCCAGAGCTCGAACCCCCACCTCTGCGAGGGAAATCGGCGGCCTCCTGTCCTTGGCGTCCGCAAAAGGCATTCACCTGCGGTGAACCTGGGCCTCGGGCGAGCAGGGCCAGGCCCCATGGTAGGAGCCCGGGGGAGGCAATGGCAGCCTCTGCGGCCAGGCCTCGGGCTCTCCCCCGGGGCTCTCTCGGGGCACGGGCACCCTCTCTCGTCTAGAGAGTGCCCACGCCGTCCCTTGACCCCCGGGAGACACCTGCTTCCCGTGATAAGAGGCCCCCGGCCTCCATGGAGCTTGGAACTCTGGGGCCGGGCGGCGGGTCACTGGGCTAAGTGGCTGGAACACGCGCAGACCCCTCCGTCCCGACCGCCCCACTGCGAAGATCCCCCTGTTCTTCCATCCGTAAGGGGGTCGCCCCTTACGGATGGAAGAACAGGGGGGATGCCCCCAGGAGATGGCATTTGTCAGAGCCCGCAGCTGGCCGGTTTCGGGCCAAGACGCGGGACCCGGCAGGTAGAGGGCAGGCAGCCCCACCCACAAGCCTCCCTCGGGGCAACGGGCCCCACCCTGGACATATCAGGCCTGCTTCACAGGGTCCCTGGGGTCCTGTCCGTGGAACTGGAAGCTCTCCCCGCCACCCAGAGGTCCGTTCCTTTTCCCGTGGACCACACTTGCCAGCGCGTCTCCCACCCCGGCACAGGCAGAGTGCCAGGGAAGAACTAGGGACCCGGGGCCTGGATGAGGGGCGCGCCAGGGGTTCCGCGCCTGGTGGGCAGGGGCCGAGCGGGCCGGACCCACGCCCAGGGACCAAGTCTCCCGGGGGGACTCGGGCCTGAGACCTGCCTGGGGGGCTAAGGGTCTTTCTTGGCTCCAAAGGCCCCACCCTGCCCCGAGGCGGCAAAACGTGCACCGAGACGCTTCTACTCTCTCAAGTCTGGGCTGGACTTCGCGAGAAGGGACTGTGTCCGCTGGGACCCGGGTCCCACAGAGCTCGAACCCCCCTCCCCGTGAAGGCGTCCGCGGCCTGTGGTCCTTGGTGTCCGCAAAAGGCATTCACCTGCGGAGAACCTGGGCCCACGTGAGCGGGACCAGGCCCCACGGCAGGAGCCTAGGGAGGCCACTGGAGCCACGGGGGCCAGGGCTGGGCATTTTCCCGGGTGCTCTCTCGGGTCCCGGGCGCCCTCTCTCGCCCGGGGAGTGCCCACCGCCGTCCCCTTGACCCCCGCAGGACGCCTGCATCCCGCCATAAGCGGCCCACCTCCTCCATGGAGCTCGCACGCATGGGGCCGGGGTGCGAGCAACTGGCCTACGTGGCGGCAAACCCGCAGACCCCTCCGTCCCGTCCCCCGCCACTGCGAAGATCCCCCTGTTCTTCCATCCGTAAAGGGGTCCCCCTTTACGGATGGAAGAACAGGGGGGAGGCGCCCAGGAGATGGCTTTTGTCCGAGCCGCGGCTGGGTGGTTTTCGGGCCAAGAGGCGGGGCCGCGCAGGCGCAAGCAGGCCCCCCCCACCACAAGCATCCCTCCGGGCAACGTGCCCCGCCCTTGAGGATATCAGGCCAGGTTCACACGGTCCCTGGGCTGGTGTCAGAGTTAACGGAAGCCCTCCCTGCCACCCAGAGGACCGTGCGTTTTCCCGTGGACCACACTTGCCAGCAGCTCTCCCACCCCCGCAGAGGCAGAGTGCCAGGGAAGAACTAGGGACCTGGGGCCGGGAAGAGGGGCCGGCCAAGGTTCCGCGCCAGGTGGAGCGGGTCCCGGCGGGCGGGCGGGCGGGCGGGCGGGACCCTCGTCCACGGACCGGTTCTCCTGTGGGGAGTCTGGCCTGTGCCCCGCCTGGGAGGCTAAGAGCCTTGCTTCGCCTGCAACGCCCCCACCCTGCCACAAGGCGGCAGACTTGGACCCAGCCGCTTCAACCCTCCAGTCTCCGCTGAACCACCCAAAAAATGGAGTGTGACCGCTGCGACCTCAGTCCCCCAGAGCTCGAACCCCCACCTCTGCGAGGGAAATCGGCG
>NW_026527563.1:0-25562 GCF_022682495.2 Desmodus rotundus
GCTTGGAACTCTGGGGCCGGGCGGCGGGTCACTGGCTAAGTGGCTGGAAACGCGCAGACCCCTCCGTCCCGACCGCCCCACTGCGAAGATCCCCCTGTTCTTCCATCCGTAAGGGGGTCGCCCCTTACGGATGGAAGAACAGGGGGGATGCCCCCAGGAGATGGCATTTGTCAGAGCCGCAGCTGGCCGGTTTCGGGCCAAGACGCGGGACCCGGCAGGTAGAGGGCAGGCAGCCCCACCACAAGCCTCCCTCGGGGCAACGGGCCCCACCCTGGACATATCAGGCCTGCTTCACAGGGTCCCTGGGGTCCTGTCCGTGGAACTGGAAGCTCTCCCCGCCACCCAGAGGTCCGTTCCTTTTCCCGTGGACCACACTTGCCAGCGCGTCTCCCACCCCGGCACAGGCAGAGTGCCAGGGAAGAACTAGGGACCCGGGGCCTGGATGAGGGGCGCGCCAGGGTTCCGCGCCTGGTGGGCAGGGGCCGAGCGGGCCGGACCCACGCCCAGGGACCAAGTCTCCCGGGGGGACTCGGGCCTGAGACCTGCCTGGGGGGCTAAGGGTCTTTCTTGGCTCCAAAGGCCCCACCCTGCCCCGAGGCGGCAAACGTGCACCGAGACGCTTCTACTCTCTCAAGTCTGGGCTGGACTTCGCGAGAAGGGACTGTGTCCGCTGGGACCCGGGTCCCACAGAGCTCGAACCCCCCTCCCCGTGAAGGCGTCCGCGGCCTGTGGTCCTTGGTGTCCGCAAAAGGCATTCACCTGCGGAGAACCTGGGCCCACGTGAGCGGGACCAGGCCCCACGGCAGGAGCCTAGGGAGGCCACTGGAGCCACGGGGGCCAGGGCTGGGCATTTTCCCGGGTGCTCTCTCGGGTCCCGGGCGCCCTCTCTCGCCCGCGGGAGTGCCCACGCCGTCCCTTGACCCCCGCAGGACGCCTGCATCCCGCCATAAGCGGCCCACCTCCTCCATGGAGCTCGCACGCATGGGGCCGGGGTGCGAGCAACTGGCCTACGTGGCGGCAAACCCGCAGACCCCTCCGTCCCGTCCCCGCCACTGCGAAGATCCCCCTGTTCTTCCATCCGTAAAGGGGTCCCCCTTTACGGATGGAAGAACAGGGGGGAGGCGCCCAGGAGATGGCTTTTGTCCGAGCCGCGGCTGGGTGGTTTTCGGGCCAAGAGGCGGGGCCGCGCAGGCGCAAGCAGGCCCCCCCCACCACAAGCATCCCTCCGGGCAACGTGCCCCGCCCTTGAGATATCAGGCCAGGTTCACACGGTCCCTGGGCTGGTGTCAGAGTTAACGGAAGCCCTCCCTGCCACCCAGAGGACCGTGCGTTTTCCCGTGGACCACACTTGCCAGCAGCTCTCCCACCCCCGCAGAGGCAGAGTGCCAGGGAAGAACTAGGGACCTGGGGCCGGGAAGAGGGGCCGGCCAAGGTTCCGCGCCAGGTGGAGCGGGTCCCGGCGGGCGGGCGGGCGGGCGGGCGGGACCCTCGTCCACGGACCGGTTCTCCTGTGGGGAGTCTGGCCTGTGCCCCGCCTGGGAGGCTAAGAGCCTTGCTTCGCCTGCAACGCCCCCACCCTGCCACAAGGCGGCAGACTTGGACCCAGCCGCTTCAACCCTCCAGTCTCCGCTGAACCACCCAAAAATGGAGTGTGACCGCTGCGACCTCAGTCCCCCAGAGCTCGAACCCCCACCTCTGCGAGGGAAATCGGCGGCCTCCTGTCCTTGGCGTCCGCAAAAGGCATTCACCTGCGGTGAACCTGGGCCTCGGGCGAGCAGGGCCAGGCCCCATGGTAGGAGCCCGGGGGAGGCAATGGCAGCCTCTGCGGCCAGGCCTCGGGCTCTCCCCGGGGCTCTCTCGGGGCACGGGCACCCTCTCTCGTCTAGAGAGTGCCCACGCCGTCCCTTGACCCCCGGGAGACACCTGCTTCCCGTGATAAGAGGCCCCCGGCCTCCATGGAGCTTGGAACTCTGGGGCCGGGCGGCGGGTCACTGGGCTAAGTGGCTGGAAACGCGCAGACCCCTCCGTCCCGACCGCCCCACTGCGAAGATCCCCCTGTTCTTCCATCCGTAAGGGGGTCGCCCCTTACGGATGGAAGAACAGGGGGGATGCCCCCAGGAGATGGCATTTGTCAGAGCCGCAGCTGGCCGGTTTCGGGCCAAGACGCGGGACCCGGCAGGTAGAGGGCAGGCAGCCCCACCACAAGCCTCCCTCGGGGCAACGGGCCCCACCCTGGACATATCAGGCCTGCTTCACAGGGTCCCTGGGGTCCTGTCCGTGGAACTGGAAGCTCTCCCCGCCACCCAGAGGTCCGTTCCTTTTCCCGTGGACCACACTTGCCAGCGCGTCTCCCACCCCGGCACAGGCAGAGTGCCAGGGAAGAACTAGGGACCCGGGGCCTGGATGAGGGGCGCGCCAGGGTTCCGCGCCTGGTGGGCAGGGGCCGAGCGGGCCGGACCCACGCCCAGGGACCAAGTCTCCCGGGGGGACTCGGGCCTGAGACCTGCCTGGGGGGCTAAGGGTCTTTCTTGGCTCCAAAGGCCCCACCCTGCCCCGAGGCGGCAAACGTGCACCGAGACGCTTCTACTCTCTCAAGTCTGGGCTGGACTTCGCGAGAAGGGACTGTGTCCGCTGGGACCCGGGTCCCACAGAGCTCGAACCCCCCCTCCCCGTGAAGGCGTCCGCGGCCTGTGGTCCTTGGTGTCCGCAAAAGGCATTCACCTGCGGAGAACCTGGGCCCACGTGAGCGGGACCAGGCCCCACGGCAGGAGCCTAGGGAGGCCACTGGAGCCACGGGGGCCAGGGCTGGGCATTTTCCCGGGTGCTCTCTCGGGTCCCGGGCGCCCTCTCTCGCCCGGGGAGTGCCCACGCCGTCCCTTGACCCCCGCAGGACGCCTGCATCCCGCCATAAGCGGCCCACCTCCTCCATGGAGCTCGCACGCATGGGGCCGGGGTGCGAGCAACTGGCCTACGTGGCGGCAAACCCGCAGACCCCTCCGTCCCGTCCCCGCCACTGCGAAGATCCCCCTGTTCTTCCATCCGTAAAGGGGTCCCCCTTTACGGATGGAAGAACAGGGGGGAGGCGCCCAGGAGATGGCTTTTGTCCGAGCCGCGGCTGGGTGGTTTTCGGGCCAAGAGGCGGGGCCGCGCAGGCGCAAGCAGGCCCCCCCCACCACAAGCATCCCTCCGGGCAACGTGCCCCGCCCTTGAGATATCAGGCCAGGTTCACACGGTCCCTGGGCTGGTGTCAGAGTTAACGGAAGCCCTCCCTGCCACCCAGAGGACCGTGCGTTTTCCCGTGGACCACACTTGCCAGCAGCTCTCCCACCCCCGCAGAGGCAGAGTGCCAGGGAAGAACTAGGGACCTGGGGCCGGGAAGAGGGGCCGGCCAAGGTTCCGCGCCAGGTGGAGCGGGTCCCGGCGGGCGGGCGGGCGGGCGGGCGGGACCCTCGTCCACGGACCGGTTCTCCTGTGGGGAGTCTGGCCTGTGCCCCGCCTGGGAGGCTAAGAGCCTTGCTTCGCCTGCAACGCCCCCACCCTGCCACAAGGCGGCAGACTTGGACCCAGCCGCTTCAACCCTCCAGTCTCCGCTGAACCACCCAAAAATGGAGTGTGACCGCTGCGACCTCAGTCCCCCAGAGCTCGAACCCCCACCTCTGCGAGGGAAATCGGCGGCCTCCTGTCCTTGGCGTCCGCAAAAGGCATTCACCTGCGGTGAACCTGGGCCTCGGGCGAGCAGGGCCAGGCCCCATGGTAGGAGCCCGGGGGAGGCAATGGCAGCCTCTGCGGCCAGGCCTCGGGCTCTCCCCGGGGCTCTCTCGGGGCACGGGCACCCTCTCTCGTCTAGAGAGTGCCCACGCCGTCCCTTGACCCCCGGGAGACACCTGCTTCCCGTGATAAGAGGCCCCCGGCCTCCATGGAGCTTGGAACTCTGGGGCCGGGCGGCGGGTCACTGGGCTAAGTGGCTGGAAACGCGCAGACCCCTCCGTCCCGACCGCCCCACTGCGAAGATCCCCCTGTTCTTCCATCCGTAAGGGGGTCGCCCCTTACGGATGGAAGAACAGGGGGGATGCCCCCAGGAGATGGCATTTGTCAGAGCCGCAGCTGGCCGGTTTCGGGCCAAGACGCGGGACCCGGCAGGTAGAGGGCAGGCAGCCCCACCACAAGCCTCCCTCGGGGCAACGGGCCCCACCCTGGACATATCAGGCCTGCTTCACAGGGTCCCTGGGGTCCTGTCCGTGGAACTGGAAGCTCTCCCCGCCACCCAGAGGTCCGTTCCTTTTCCCGTGGACCACACTTGCCAGCGCGTCTCCCACCCCGGCACAGGCAGAGTGCCAGGGAAGAACTAGGGACCCGGGGCCTGGATGAGGGGCGCGCCAGGGTTCCGCGCCTGGTGGGCAGGGGCCGAGCGGGCCGGACCCACGCCCAGGGACCAAGTCTCCCGGGGGGACTCGGGCCTGAGACCTGCCTGGGGGGCTAAGGGTCTTTCTTGGCTCCAAAGGCCCCACCCTGCCCCGAGGCGGCAAACGTGCACCGAGACGCTTCTACTCTCTCAAGTCTGGGCTGGACTTCGCGAGAAGGGACTGTGTCCGCTGGGACCCGGGTCCCACAGAGCTCGAACCCCCCCTCCCCGTGAAGGCGTCCGCGGCCTGTGGTCCTTGGTGTCCGCAAAAGGCATTCACCTGCGGAGAACCTGGGCCCACGTGAGCGGGACCAGGCCCCACGGCAGGAGCCTAGGGAGGCCACTGGAGCCACGGGGGCCAGGGCGGCATTTTCCCGGGTGCTCTCTCGGGTCCCGGGCGCCCTCTCTCGCCCGGGGAGTGCCCACGCCGTCCCTTGACCCCCGCAGGACGCCTGCATCCCGCCATAAGCGGCCCACCTCCTCCATGGAGCTCGCACGCATGGGGCCGGGGGTGCGAGCAACTGGCCTACGTGGCGGCAAACCCGCAGACCCCTCCGTCCCGTCCCCGCCACTGCGAAGATCCCCCTGTTCTTCCATCCGTAAAGGGGTCCCCCTTTACGGATGGAAGAACAGGGGGGAGGCGCCCAGGAGATGGCTTTTGTCCGAGCCGCGGCTGGGTGGTTTTCGGGCCAAGAGGCGGGGCCGCGCAGGCGCAAGCAGGCCCCCCCCACCACAAGCATCCCTCCGGGCAACGTGCCCCGCCCTGAGATATCAGGCCAGGTTCACACGGTCCCTGGGCTGGTGTCAGAGTTAACGGAAGCCCTCCTGCCACCCAGAGGACCGTGCGTTTTCCCGTGGACCACACTTGCCAGCAGCTCTCCCACCCCCGCAGAGGCAGAGTGCCAGGGAAGAAACTAGGGACCTGGGGCCGGGAAGAGGGGCCGGCCAAGGTTCCGCGCCAGGTGGAGCGGGTCCCGGCGGGGCGGGCGGGCGGGCGGGCGGGACCCTCGTCCACGGACCGGTTCTCCTGTGGGGAGTCTGGCCTGTGCCCCGCCTGGGAGGCTAAGAGCCTTGCTTCGCCTGCAACGCCCCCACCCTGCCACAAGGCGGCAGACTTGGACCCAGCCGCTTCAACCCTCCAGTCTCCGCTGAACCACCCAAAAATGGAGTGTGACCGCTGCGACCTCAGTCCCCCAGAGCTCGAACCCCCACCTCTGCGAGGGAAATCGGCGGCCTCCTGTCCTTGGCGTCCGCAAAAGGCATTCACCTGCGGTGAACCTGGGCCTCGGGCGAGCAGGGCCAGGCCCCATGGTAGGAGCCCGGGGGAGGCAATGGCAGCCTCTGCGGCCAGGCCTCGGGCTCTCCCCGGGGCTCTCTCGGGGCACGGGCACCCTCTCTCGTCTAGAGAGTGCCCACGCCGTCCCTTGACCCCCGGGAGACACCTGCTTCCCGTGATAAGAGGCCCCCGGCCTCCATGGAGCTTGGAACTCTGGGGGCCGGGGCGGCGGGTCACTGGGCTAAGTGGCTGGAAACGCGCAGACCCCTCCGTCCCGACCGCCCCACTGCGAAGATCCCCCTGTTCTTCCATCCGTAGGGGGTCGCCCCTTACGGATGGAAGAACAGGGGGGATGCCCCCAGGAGATGGCATTTGTCAGAGCCGCAGCTGGCCGGTTTCGGGCCAAGACGCGGGACCCGGCAGGTAGAGGGCAGGCAGCCCCACCACAAGCCTCCCTCGGGGCAACGGGCCCCACCCTGGACATATCAGGCCTGCTTCACAGGGTCCCTGGGGTCCTGTCCGTGGAACTGGAAGCTCTCCCCGCCACCCAGAGGTCCGTTCCTTTTCCCGTGGACCACACTTGCCAGCGCGTCTCCCACCCCGGCACAGGCAGAGTGCCAGGGAAGAACTAGGGACCCGGGGCCTGGATGAGGGGCGCGCCAGGGTTCCGCGCCTGGTGGGCAGGGGCCGAGCGGGCCGGACCCACGCCCAGGGACCAAGTCTCCCGGGGGGACTCGGGCCTGAGACCTGCCTGGGGGGCTAAGGGTCTTTCTTGGCTCCAAAGGCCCCACCCTGCCCCGAGGCGGCAAACGTGCACCGAGACGCTTCTACTCTCTCAAGTCTGGGCTGGACTTCGCGAGAAGGGACTGTGTCCGCTGGGACCCGGGTCCCACAGAGCTCGAACCCCCCTCCCCGTGAAGGCGTCCGCGGCCTGTGGTCCTTGGTGTCCGCAAAAGGCATTCACCTGCGGAGAACCTGGGCCCACGTGAGCGGGACCAGGCCCCACGGCAGGAGCCTAGGGAGGCCACTGGAGCCACGGGGGCCAGGGCTGGGCATTTTCCCGGGTGCTCTCTCGGGTCCCGGGCGCCCTCTCTCGCCCGGGGAGTGCCCACGCCGTCCCTTGACCCCCGCAGGACGCCTGCATCCCGCCATAAGCGGCCCACCTCCTCCATGGAGCTCGCACGCATGGGGCCGGGGTGCGAGCAACTGGCCTACGTGGCGGCAAACCCGCAGACCCCTCCGTCCCGTCCCCGCCACTGCGAAGATCCCCCTGTTCTTCCATCCGTAAAGGGGTCCCCCTTTACGGATGGAAGAACAGGGGGGAGGCGCCCAGGAGATGGCTTTTGTCCGAGCCGCGGCTGGGTGGTTTTCGGGCCAAGAGGCGGGGCCGCGCAGGCGCAAGCAGGCCCCCCCCACCACAAGCATCCCTCCGGGCAACGTGCCCCGCCCTTGAGATATCAGGCCAGGTTCACACGGTCCCTGGGCTGGTGTCAGAGTTAACGGAAGCCCTCCCTGCCACCCAGAGGACCGTGCGTTTTCCCGTGGACCACACTTGCCAGCAGCTCTCCCACCCCCGCAGAGGCAGAGTGCCAGGGAAGAACTAGGGACCTGGGGCCGGGAAGAGGGGCCGGCCAAGGTTCCGCGCCAGGTGGAGCGGGTCCCGGCGGGCGGGCGGGCGGGCGGGCGGGACCCTCGTCCACGGACCGGTTCTCCTGTGGGGAGTCTGGCCTGTGCCCCGCCTGGGAGGCTAAGAGCCTTGCTTCGCCTGCAACGCCCCCACCCTGCCACAAGGCGGCAGACTTGGACCCAGCCGCTTCAACCCTCCAGTCTCCGCTGAACCACCCAAAAATGGAGTGTGACCGCTGCGACCTCAGTCCCCCAGAGCTCGAACCCCCACCTCTGCGAGGGAAATCGGCGGCCTCCTGTCCTTGGCGTCCGCAAAAGGCATTCACCTGCGGTGAACCTGGGCCTCGGGCGAGCAGGGCCAGGCCCCATGGTAGGAGCCCGGGGGAGGCAATGGCAGCCTCTGCGGCCAGGCCTCGGGCTCTCCCCGGGGCTCTCTCGGGGCACGGGCACCCTCTCTCGTCTAGAGAGTGCCCACGCCGTCCCTTGACCCCCGGGAGACACCTGCTTCCCGTGATAAGAGGCCCCCGGCCTCCATGGAGCTTGGAACTCTGGGGCCGGGCGGCGGGTCACTGGGCTAAGTGGCTGGAAACGCGCAGACCCCTCCGTCCCGACCGCCCCACTGCGAAGATCCCCCTGTTCTTCCATCCGTAAGGGGGTCGCCCCTTACGGATGGAAGAACAGGGGGGATGCCCCCAGGAGATGGCATTTGTCAGAGCCGCAGCTGGCCGGTTTCGGGCCAAGACGCGGGACCCGGCAGGTAGAGGGCAGGCAGCCCCACCACAAGCCTCCCTCGGGGCAACGGGCCCCACCCTGGACATATCAGGCCTGCTTCACAGGGTCCCTGGGGTCCTGTCCGTGGAACTGGAAGCTCTCCCCGCCACCCAGAGGTCCGTTCCTTTTCCCGTGGACCACACTTGCCAGCGCGTCTCCCACCCCGGCACAGGCAGAGTGCCAGGGAAGAACTAGGGACCCGGGGCCTGGATGAGGG
Source organism: Desmodus rotundus (assembly GCF_022682495.2). Classification (NCBI taxonomy): domain Eukaryota; kingdom Metazoa; phylum Chordata; class Mammalia; order Chiroptera; family Phyllostomidae; genus Desmodus; species Desmodus rotundus. The sequence continues at coordinate 8,293 of NW_026527563.1, forward strand.
GCGCGCCAGGGTTCCGCGCCTGGTGGGCAGGGGCCGAGCGGGCCGGACCCACGCCCAGGGACCAAGTCTCCCGGGGGGACTCGGGCCTGAGACCTGCCTGGGGGGCTAAGGGTCTTTCTTGGCTCAAAAGGCCCCACCCTGCCCCGAGGCGGCAAACGTGCACCGAGACGCTTCTACTCTCTCAAGTCTGGGCTGGACTTCGCGAGAAGGGACTGTGTCCGCTGGGACCCGGGTCCCACAGAGCTCGAACCCCCCTCCCCGTGAAGGCGTCCGCGGCCTGTGGTCCTTGGTGTCCGCAAAAGGCATTCACCTGCGGAGAACCTGGGCCCACGTGAGCGGGACCAGGCCCCACGGCAGGAGCCTAGGGAGGCCACTGGAGCCACGGGGGCCAGGGCTGGGCATTTTCCCGGGTGCTCTCTCGGGTCCCGGGCGCCCTCTCTCGCCCGGGGAGTGCCCACGCCGTCCCTTGACCCCCGCAGGACGCCTGCATCCCGCCATAAGCGGCCCACCTCCTCCATGGAGCTCGCACGCATGGGGCCGGGGTGCGAGCAACTGGCCTACGTGGCGGCAAACCCGCAGACCCCTCCGTCCCGTCCCCGCCACTGCGAAGATCCCCCTGTTCTTCCATCCGTAAAGGGGTCCCCCTTTACGGATGGAAGAACAGGGGGGAGGCGCCCAGGAGATGGCTTTTGTCCGAGCCGCGGCTGGGTGGTTTTCGGGCCAAGAGGCGGGGCCGCGCAGGCGCAAGCAGGCCCCCCCCACCACAAGCATCCCTCCGGGCAACGTGCCCCGCCCTTGAGATATCAGGCCAGGTTCACACGGTCCCTGGGCTGGTGTCAGAGTTAACGGAAGCCCTCCCTGCCACCCAGAGGACCGTGCGTTTTCCCGTGGACCACACTTGCCAGCAGCTCTCCCACCCCCGCAGAGGCAGAGTGCCAGGGAAGAACTAGGGACCTGGGGCCGGGAAGAGGGGCCGGCCAAGGTTCCGCGCCAGGTGGAGCGGGTCCCGGCGGGCGGGCGGGCGGGCGGGCGGGACCCTCGTCCACGGACCGGTTCTCCTGTGGGGAGTCTGGCCTGTGCCCCGCCTGGGAGGCTAAGAGCCTTGCTTCGCCTGCAACGCCCCCACCCTGCCACAAGGCGGCAGACTTGGACCCAGCCGCTTCAACCCTCCAGTCTCCGCTGAACCACCCAAAAATGGAGTGTGACCGCTGCGACCTCAGTCCCCCAGAGCTCGAACCCCCACCTCTGCGAGGGAAATCGGCGGCCTCCTGTCCTTGGCGTCCGCAAAAGGCATTCACCTGCGGTGAACCTGGGCCTCGGGCGAGCAGGGCCAGGCCCCATGGTAGGAGCCCGGGGGAGGCAATGGCAGCCTCTGCGGCCAGGCCTCGGGCTCTCCCCGGGGCTCTCTCGGGGCACGGGCACCCTCTCTCGTCTAGAGAGTGCCCACGCCGTCCCTTGACCCCCGGGAGACACCTGCTTCCCGTGATAAGAGGCCCCCGGCCTCCATGGAGCTTGGAACTCTGGGGCCGGGCGGCGGGTCACTGGGCTAAGTGGCTGGAAACGCGCAGACCCCTCCGTCCCGACCGCCCCACTGCGAAGATCCCCCTGTTCTTCCATCCGTAAGGGGGTCGCCCCTTACGGATGGAAGAACAGGGGGGATGCCCCCAGGAGATGGCATTTGTCAGAGCCGCAGCTGGCCGGTTTCGGGCCAAGACGCGGGACCCGGCAGGTAGAGGGCAGGCAGCCCCACCACAAGCCTCCCTCGGGGCAACGGGCCCCACCCTGGACATATCAGGCCTGCTTCACAGGGTCCCTGGGGTCCTGTCCGTGGAACTGGAAGCTCTCCCCGCCACCCAGAGGTCCGTTCCTTTTCCCGTGGACCACACTTGCCAGCGCGTCTCCCACCCCGGCACAGGCAGAGTGCCAGGGAAGAACTAGGGACCCGGGGCCTGGATGAGGGGCGCGCCAGGGTTCCGCGCCTGGTGGGCAGGGGCCGAGCGGGCCGGACCCACGCCCAGGGACCAAGTCTCCCGGGGGGACTCGGGCCTGAGACCTGCCTGGGGGGCTAAGGGTCTTTCTTGGCTCCAAAGGCCCCACCCTGCCCCGAGGCGGCAAACGTGCACCGAGACGCTTCTACTCTCTCAAGTCTGGGCTGGACTTCGCGAGAAGGGACTGTGTCCGCTGGGACCCGGGTCCCACAGAGCTCGAACCCCCCTCCCCGTGAAGGCGTCCGCGGCCTGTGGTCCTTGGTGTCCGCAAAAGGCATTCACCTGCGGAGAACCTGGGCCCACGTGAGCGGGACCAGGCCCCACGGCAGGAGCCTAGGGAGGCCACTGGAGCCACGGGGGCCAGGGCTGGGCATTTTCCCGGGTGCTCTCTCGGGTCCCGGGCGCCCTCTCTCGCCCGGGGAGTGCCCACGCCGTCCCTTGACCCCCGCAGGACGCCTGCATCCCGCCATAAGCGGCCCACCTCCTCCACGGAGCTCGCACGCATGGGGCCGGGGTGCGAGCAACTGGCCTACGTGGTGGCAAACCCGCAGACCCCTCCGTCCCGTCCCCGCCACTGCGAAGATCCCCCTGTTCTTCCATCCGTAAAGGGGTCCCCCTTTACGGATGGAAGAACAGGGGGGAGGCGCCCAGGAGATGGCTTTTGTCCGAGCCGCGGCTGGGTGGTTTTCGGGCCAAGAGGCGGGGCCGCGCAGGCGCAAGCAGGCCCCCCCCACCACAAGCATCCCTCCGGGCAACGTGCCCCGCCCTTGAGATATCAGGCCAGGTTCACACGGTCCCTGGGCTGGTGTCAGAGTTAACGGAAGCCCTCCCTGCCACCCAGAGGACCGTGCGTTTTCCCGTGGACCACACTTGCCAGCAGCTCTCCCACCCCCGCAGAGGCAGAGTGCCAGGGAAGAACTAGGGACCTGGGGCCGGGAAGAGGGGCCGGCCAAGGTTCCGCGCCAGGTGGAGCGGGTCCCGGCGGGCGGGCGGGCGGGCGGGCGGGACCCTCGTCCACGGACCGGTTCTCCTGTGGGGAGTCTGGCCTGTGCCCCGCCTGGGAGGCTAAGAGCCTTGCTTCGCCTGCAACGCCCCCACCCTGCCACAAGGCGGCAGACTTGGACCCAGCCGCTTCAACCCTCCAGTCTCCGCTGAACCACCCAAAAATGGAGTGTGACCGCTGCGACCTCAGTCCCCCAGAGCTCGAACTCCCACCTCTGCGAGGGAAATCGGCGGCCTCCTGTCCTTGGCGTCCGCAAAAGGCATTCACCTGCGGTGAACCTGGGCCTCGGGCGAGCAGGGCCAGGCCCCATGGTAGGAGCCCGGGGGAGGCAATGGCAGCCTCTGCGGCCAGGCCTCGGGCTCTCCCCGGGGCTCTCTCGGGGCACGGGCACCCTCTCTCGTCTAGAGAGTGCCCACGCCGTCCCTTGACCCCCGGGAGACACCTGCTTCCCGTGATAAGAGGCCCCCGGCCTCCATGGAGCTTGGAACTCTGGGGCCGGGCGGCGGGTCACTGGGCTAAGTGGCTGGAAACGCGCAGACCCCTCCGTCCCGACCGCCCCACTGCGAAGATCCCCCTGTTCTTCCATCCGTAAGGGGGTCGCCCCTTACGGATGGAAGAACAGGGGGGATGCCCCCAGGAGATGGCATTTGTCAGAGCCGCAGCTGGCCGGTTTCGGGCCAAGACGCGGGACCCGGCAGGTAGAGGGCAGGCAGCCCCACCACAAGCCTCCCTCGGGGCAACGGGCCCCACCCTGGACATATCAGGCCTGCTTCACAGGGTCCCTGGGGTCCTGTCCGTGGAACTGGAAGCTCTCCCCGCCACCCAGAGGTCCGTTCCTTTTCCCGTGGACCACACTTGCCAGCGCGTCTCCCACCCCGGCACAGGCAGAGTGCCAGGGAAGAACTAGGGACCCGGGGCCTGGATGAGGGGCGCGCCAGGGTTCCGCGCCTGGTGGGCAGGGGCCGAGCGGGCCGGACCCACGCCCAGGGACCAAGTCTCCCGGGGGGACTCGGGCCTGAGACCTGCCTGGGGGGCTAAGGGTCTTTCTTGGCTCAAAAGGCCCCACCCTGCCCCGAGGCGGCAAACGTGCACCGAGACGCTTCTACTCTCTCAAGTCTGGGCTGGACTTCGCGAGAAGGGACTGTGTCCGCTGGGACCCGGGTCCCACAGAGCTCGAACCCCCCTCCCCGTGAAGGCGTCCGCGGCCTGTGGTCCTTGGTGTCCGCAAAAGGCATTCACCTGCGGAGAACCTGGGCCCACGTGAGCGGGACCAGGCCCCACGGCAGGAGCCTAGGGAGGCCACTGGAGCCACGGGGGCCAGGGCTGGGCATTTTCCCGGGTGCTCTCTCGGGTCCCGGGCGCCCTCTCTCGCCCGGGGAGTGCCCACGCCGTCCCTTGACCCCCGCAGGACGCCTGCATCCCGCCATAAGCGGCCCACCTCCTCCATGGAGCTCGCACGCATGGGGCCGGGGTGCGAGCAACTGGCCTACGTGGCGGCAAACCCGCAGACCCCTCCGTCCCGTCCCCGCCACTGCGAAGATCCCCCTGTTCTTCCATCCGTAAAGGGGTCCCCCTTTACGGATGGAAGAACAGGGGGGAGGCGCCCAGGAGATGGCTTTTGTCCGAGCCGCGGCTGGGTGGTTTTCGGGCCAAGAGGCGGGGCCGCGCAGGCGCAAGCAGGCCCCCCCCACCACAAGCATCCCTCCGGGCAACGTGCCCCGCCCTTGAGATATCAGGCCAGGTTCACACGGTCCCTGGGCTGGTGTCAGAGTTAACGGAAGCCCTCCCTGCCACCCAGAGGACCGTGCGTTTTCCCGTGGACCACACTTGCCAGCAGCTCTCCCACCCCCGCAGAGGCAGAGTGCCAGGGAAGAACTAGGGACCTGGGGCCGGGAAGAGGGGCCGGCCAAGGTTCCGCGCCAGGTGGAGCGGGTCCCGGCGGGCGGGCGGGCGGGCGGGCGGGACCCTCGTCCACGGACCGGTTCTCCTGTGGGGAGTCTGGCCTGTGCCCCGCCTGGGAGGCTAAGAGCCTTGCTTCGCCTGCAACGCCCCCACCCTGCCACAAGGCGGCAGACTTGGACCCAGCCGCTTCAACCCTCCAGTCTCCGCTGAACCACCCAAAAATGGAGTGTGACCGCTGCGACCTCAGTCCCCCAGAGCTCGAACCCCCACCTCTGCGAGGGAAATCGGCGGCCTCCTGTCCTTGGCGTCCGCAAAAGGCATTCACCTGCGGTGAACCTGGGCCTCGGGCGAGCAGGGCCAGGCCCCATGGTAGGAGCCCGGGGGAGGCAATGGCAGCCTCTGCGGCCAGGCCTCGGGCTCTCCCCGGGGCTCTCTCGGGGCACGGGCACCCTCTCTCGTCTAGAGAGTGCCCACGCCGTCCCTTGACCCCCGGGAGACACCTGCTTCCCGTGATAAGAGGCCCCCGGCCTCCATGGAGCTTGGAACTCTGGGGCCGGGCGGCGGGTCACTGGGCTAAGTGGCTGGAAACGCGCAGACCCCTCCGTCCCGACCGCCCCACTGCGAAGATCCCCCTGTTCTTCCATCCGTAAGGGGGTCGCCCCTTACGGATGGAAGAACAGGGGGGATGCCCCCAGGAGATGGCATTTGTCAGAGCCGCAGCTGGCCGGTTTCGGGCCAAGACGCGGGACCCGGCAGGTAGAGGGCAGGCAGCCCCACCACAAGCCTCCCTCGGGGCAACGGGCCCCACCCTGGACATATCAGGCCTGCTTCACAGGGTCCCTGGGGTCCTGTCCGTGGAACTGGAAGCTCTCCCCGCCACCCAGAGGTCCGTTCCTTTTCCCGTGGACCACACTTGCCAGCGCGTCTCCCACCCCGGCACAGGCAGAGTGCCAGGGAAGAACTAGGGACCCGGGGCCTGGATGAGGGGCGCGCCAGGGTTCCGCGCCTGGTGGGCAGGGGCCGAGCGGGCCGGACCCACGCCCAGGGACCAAGTCTCCCGGGGGGACTCGGGCCTGAGACCTGCCTGGGGGGCTAAGGGTCTTTCTTGGCTCCAAAGGCCCCACCCTGCCCCGAGGCGGCAAACGTGCACCGAGACGCTTCTACTCTCTCAAGTCTGGGCTGGACTTCGCGAGAAGGGACTGTGTCCGCTGGGACCCGGGTCCCACAGAGCTCGAACCCCCCTCCCCGTGAAGGCGTCCGCGGCCTGTGGTCCTTGGTGTCCGCAAAAGGCATTCACCTGCGGAGAACCTGGGCCCACGTGAGCGGGACCAGGCCCCACGGCAGGAGCCTAGGGAGGCCACTGGAGCCACGGGGGCCAGGGCTGGGCATTTTCCCGGGTGCTCTCTCGGGTCCCGGGCGCCCTCTCTCGCCCGGGGAGTGCCCACGCCGTCCCTTGACCCCCGCAGGACGCCTGCATCCCGCCATAAGCGGCCCACCTCCTCCACGGAGCTCGCACGCATGGGGCCGGGGTGCGAGCAACTGGCCTACGTGGCGGCAAACCCGCAGACCCCTCCGTCCCGTCCCCGCCACTGCGAAGATCCCCCTGTTCTTCCATCCGTAAAGGGGTCCCCCTTTACGGATGGAAGAACAGGGGGGAGGCGCCCAGGAGATGGCTTTTGTCCGAGCCGCGGCTGGGTGGTTTTCGGGCCAAGAGGCGGGGCCGCGCAGGCGCAAGCAGGCCCCCCCCACCACAAGCATCCCTCCGGGCAACGTGCCCCGCCCTTGAGATATCAGGCCAGGTTCACACGGTCCCTGGGCTGGTGTCAGAGTTAACGGAAGCCCTCCCTGCCACCCAGAGGACCGTGCGTTTTCCCGTGGACCACACTTGCCAGCAGCTCTCCCACCCCCGCAGAGGCAGAGTGCCAGGGAAGAACTAGGGACCTGGGGCCGGGAAGAGGGGCCGGCCAAGGTTCCGCGCCAGGTGGAGCGGGTCCCGGCGGGCGGGCGGGCGGGCGGGCGGGACCCTCGTCCACGGACCGGTTCTCCTGTGGGGAGTCTGGCCTGTGCCCCGCCTGGGAGGCTAAGAGCCTTGCTTCGCCTGCAACGCCCCCACCCTGCCACAAGGCGGCAGACTTGGACCCAGCCGCTTCAACCCTCCAGTCTCCGCTGAACCACCCAAAAATGGAGTGTGACCGCTGCGACCTCAGTCCCCCAGAGCTCGAACTCCCACCTCTGCGAGGGAAATCGGCGGCCTCCTGTCCTTGGCGTCCGCAAAAGGCATTCACCTGCGGTGAACCTGGGCCTCGGGCGAGCAGGGCCAGGCCCCATGGTAGGAGCCCGGGGGAGGCAATGGCAGCCTCTGCGGCCAGGCCTCGGGCTCTCCCCGGGGCTCTCTCGGGGCACGGGCACCCTCTCTCGTCTAGAGAGTGCCCACGCCGTCCCTTGACCCCCGGGAGACACCTGCTTCCCGTGATAAGAGGCCCCCGGCCTCCATGGAGCTTGGAACTCTGGGGCCGGGCGGCGGGTCACTGGGCTAAGTGGCTGGAAACGCGCAGACCCCTCCGTCCCGACCGCCCCACTGCGAAGATCCCCCTGTTCTTCCATCCGTAAGGGGGTCGCCCCTTACGGATGGAAGAACAGGGGGGATGCCCCCAGGAGATGGCATTTGTCAGAGCCGCAGCTGGCCGGTTTCGGGCCAAGACGCGGGACCCGGCAGGTAGAGGGCAGGCAGCCCCACCACAAGCCTCCCTCGGGGCAACGGGCCCCACCCTGGACATATCAGGCCTGCTTCACAGGGTCCCTGGGGTCCTGTCCGTGGAACTGGAAGCTCTCCCCGCCACCCAGAGGTCCGTTCCTTTTCCCGTGGACCACACTTGCCAGCGCGTCTCCCACCCCGGCACAGGCAGAGTGCCAGGGAAGAACTAGGGACCCGGGGCCTGGATGAGGGGCGCGCCAGGGTTCCGCGCCTGGTGGGCAGGGGCCGAGCGGGCCGGACCCACGCCCAGGGACCAAGTCTCCCGGGGGGACTCGGGCCTGAGACCTGCCTGGGGGGCTAAGGGTCTTTCTTGGCTCAAAAGGCCCCACCCTGCCCCGAGGCGGCAAACGTGCACCGAGACGCTTCTACTCTCTCAAGTCTGGGCTGGACTTCGCGAGAAGGGACTGTGTCCGCTGGGACCCGGGTCCCACAGAGCTCGAACCCCCCTCCCCGTGAAGGCGTCCGCGGCCTGTGGTCCTTGGTGTCCGCAAAAGGCATTCACCTGCGGAGAACCTGGGCCCACGTGAGCGGGACCAGGCCCCACGGCAGGAGCCTAGGGAGGCCACTGGAGCCACGGGGGCCAGGGCTGGGCATTTTCCCGGGTGCTCTCTCGGGTCCCGGGCGCCCTCTCTCGCCCGGGGAGTGCCCACGCCGTCCCTTGACCCCCGCAGGACGCCTGCATCCCGCCATAAGCGGCCCACCTCCTCCATGGAGCTCGCACGCATGGGGCCGGGGTGCGAGCAACTGGCCTACGTGGCGGCAAACCCGCAGACCCCTCCGTCCCGTCCCCGCCACTGCGAAGATCCCCCTGTTCTTCCATCCGTAAAGGGGTCCCCCTTTACGGATGGAAGAACAGGGGGGAGGCGCCCAGGAGATGGCTTTTGTCCGAGCCGCGGCTGGGTGGTTTTCGGGCCAAGAGGCGGGGCCGCGCAGGCGCAAGCAGGCCCCCCCCACCACAAGCATCCCTCCGGGCAACGTGCCCCGCCCTTGAGATATCAGGCCAGGTTCACACGGTCCCTGGGCTGGTGTCAGAGTTAACGGAAGCCCTCCCTGCCACCCAGAGGACCGTGCGTTTTCCCGTGGACCACACTTGCCAGCAGCTCTCCCACCCCCGCAGAGGCAGAGTGCCAGGGAAGAACTAGGGACCTGGGGCCGGGAAGAGGGGCCGGCCAAGGTTCCGCGCCAGGTGGAGCGGGTCCCGGCGGGCGGGCGGGCGGGCGGGCGGGACCCTCGTCCACGGACCGGTTCTCCTGTGGGGAGTCTGGCCTGTGCCCCGCCTGGGAGGCTAAGAGCCTTGCTTCGCCTGCAACGCCCCCACCCTGCCACAAGGCGGCAGACTTGGACCCAGCCGCTTCAACCCTCCAGTCTCCGCTGAACCACCCAAAAATGGAGTGTGACCGCTGCGACCTCAGTCCCCCAGAGCTCGAACCCCCACCTCTGCGAGGGAAATCGGCGGCCTCCTGTCCTTGGCGTCCGCAAAAGGCATTCACCTGCGGTGAACCTGGGCCTCGGGCGAGCAGGGCCAGGCCCCATGGTAGGAGCCCGGGGGAGGCAATGGCAGCCTCTGCGGCCAGGCCTCGGGCTCTCCCCGGGGCTCTCTCGGGGCACGGGCACCCTCTCTCGTCTAGAGAGTGCCCACGCCGTCCCTTGACCCCCGGGAGACACCTGCTTCCCGTGATAAGAGGCCCCCGGCCTCCATGGAGCTTGGAACTCTGGGGCCGGGCGGCGGGTCACTGGGCTAAGTGGCTGGAAACGCGCAGACCCCTCCGTCCCGACCGCCCCACTGCGAAGATCCCCCTGTTCTTCCATCCGTAAGGGGGTCGCCCCTTACGGATGGAAGAACAGGGGGGATGCCCCCAGGAGATGGCATTTGTCAGAGCCGCAGCTGGCCGGTTTCGGGCCAAGACGCGGGACCCGGCAGGTAGAGGGCAGGCAGCCCCACCACAAGCCTCCCTCGGGGCAACGGGCCCCACCCTGGACATATCAGGCCTGCTTCACAGGGTCCCTGGGGTCCTGTCCGTGGAACTGGAAGCTCTCCCCGCCACCCAGAGGTCCGTTCCTTTTCCCGTGGACCACACTTGCCAGCGCGTCTCCCACCCCGGCACAGGCAGAGTGCCAGGGAAGAACTAGGGACCCGGGGCCTGGATGAGGGGCGCGCCAGGGTTCCGCGCCTGGTGGGCAGGGGCCGAGCGGGCCGGACCCACGCCCAGGGACCAAGTCTCCCGGGGGGACTCGGGCCTGAGACCTGCCTGGGGGGCTAAGGGTCTTTCTTGGCTCCAAAGGCCCCACCCTGCCCCGAGGCGGCAAACGTGCACCGAGACGCTTCTACTCTCTCAAGTCTGGGCTGGACTTCGCGAGAAGGGACTGTGTCCGCTGGGACCCGGGTCCCACAGAGCTCGAACCCCCCTCCCCGTGAAGGCGTCCGCGGCCTGTGGTCCTTGGTGTCCGCAAAAGGCATTCACCTGCGGAGAACCTGGGCCCACGTGAGCGGGACCAGGCCCCACGGCAGGAGCCTAGGGAGGCCACTGGAGCCACGGGGGCCAGGGCTGGGCATTTTCCCGGGTGCTCTCTCGGGTCCCGGGCGCCCTCTCTCGCCCGGGGAGTGCCCACGCCGTCCCTTGACCCCCGCAGGACGCCTGCATCCCGCCATAAGCGGCCCACCTCCTCCATGGAGCTCGCACGCATGGGGCCGGGGTGCGAGCAACTGGCCTACGTGGCGGCAAACCCGCAGACCCCTCCGTCCCGTCCCCGCCACTGCGAAGATCCCCCTGTTCTTCCATCCGTAAAGGGGTCCCCCTTTACGGATGGAAGAACAGGGGGGAGGCGCCCAGGAGATGGCTTTTGTCCGAGCCGCGGCTGGGTGGTTTTCGGGCCAAGAGGCGGGGCCGCGCAGGCGCAAGCAGGCCCCCCCCACCACAAGCATCCCTCCGGGCAACGTGCCCCGCCCTTGAGATATCAGGCCAGGTTCACACGGTCCCTTGGCTGGTGTCAGAGTTAACGGAAGCCCTCCCTGCCACCCAGAGGACCGTGCGTTTTCCCGTGGACCACACTTGCCAGCAGCTCTCCCACCCCCGCAGAGGCAGAGTGCCAGGGAAGAACTAGGGACCTGGGGCCGGGAAGAGGGGCCGGCCAAGGTTCCGCGCCAGGTGGAGCGGGTCCCGGCGGGCGGGCGGGCGGGCGGGCGGGACCCTCGTCCACGGACCGGTTCTCCTGTGGGGAGTCTGGCCTGTGCCCCGCCTGGGAGGCTAAGAGCCTTGCTTCGCCTGCAACGCCCCCACCCTGCCACAAGGCGGCAGACTTGGACCCAGCCGCTTCAACCCTCCAGTCTCCGCTGAACCACCCAAAAATGGAGTGTGACCGCTGCGACCTCAGTCCCCCAGAGCTCGAACCCCCACCTCTGCGAGGGAAATCGGCGGCCTCCTGTCCTTGGCGTCCGCAAAAGGCATTCACCTGCGGTGAACCTGGGCCTCGGGCGAGCAGGGCCAGGCCCCATGGTAGGAGCCCGGGGGAGGCAATGGCAGCCTCTGCGGCCAGGCCTCGGGCTCTCCCCGGGGCTCTCTCGGGGCACGGGCACCCTCTCTCGTCTAGAGAGTGCCCACGCCGTCCCTTGACCCCCGGGAGACACCTGCTTCCCGTGATAAGAGGCCCCCGGCCTCCATGGAGCTTGGAACTCTGGGGCCGGGCGGCGGGTCACTGGGCTAAGTGGCTGGAAACGCGCAGACCCCTCCGTCCCGACCGCCCCACTGCGAAGATCCCCCTGTTCTTCCATCCGTAAGGGGGTCGCCCCTTACGGATGGAAGAACAGGGGGGATGCCCCCAGGAGATGGCATTTGTCAGAGCCGCAGCTGGCCGGTTTCGGGCCAAGACGCGGGACCCGGCAGGTAGAGGGCAGGCAGCCCCACCACAAGCCTCCCTCGGGGCAACGGGCCCCACCCTGGACATATCAGGCCTGCTTCACAGGGTCCCTGGGGTCCTGTCCGTGGAACTGGAAGCTCTCCCCGCCACCCAGAGGTCCGTTCCTTTTCCCGTGGACCACACTTGCCAGCGCGTCTCCCACCCCGGCACAGGCAGAGTGCCAGGGAAGAACTAGGGACCCGGGGCCTGGATGAGGGGCGCGCCAGGGTTCCGCGCCTGGTGGGCAGGGGCCGAGCGGGCCGGACCCACGCCCAGGGACCAAGTCTCCCGGGGGGACTCGGGCCTGAGACCTGCCTGGGGGGCTAAGGGTCTTTCTTGGCTCCAAAGGCCCCACCCTGCCCCGAGGCGGCAAACGTGCACCGAGACGCTTCTACTCTCTCAAGTCTGGGCTGGACTTCGCGAGAAGGGACTGTGTCCGCTGGGACCCGGGTCCCACAGAGCTCGAACCCCCCTCCCCGTGAAGGCGTCCGCGGCCTGTGGTCCTTGGTGTCCGCAAAAGGCATTCACCTGCGGAGAACCTGGGCCCACGTGAGCGGGACCAGGCCCCACGGCAGGAGCCTAGGGAGGCCACTGGAGCCACGGGGGCCAGGGCTGGGCATTTTCCCGGGTGCTCTCTCGGGTCCCGGGCGCCCTCTCTCGCCCGGGGAGTGCCCACGCCGTCCCTTGACCCCCGCAGGACGCCTGCATCCCGCCATAAGCGGCCCACCTCCTCCATGGAGCTCGCACGCATGGGGCCGGGGTGCGAGCAACTGGCCTACGTGGCGGCAAACCCGCAGACCCCTCCGTCCCGTCCCCGCCACTGCGAAGATCCCCCTGTTCTTCCATCCGTAAAGGGGTCCCCCTTTACGGATGGAAGAACAGGGGGGAGGCGCCCAGGAGATGGCTTTTGTCCGAGCCGCGGCTGGGTGGTTTTCGGGCCAAGAGGCGGGGCCGCGCAGGCGCAAGCAGGCCCCCCCCACCACAAGCATCCCTCCGGGCAACGTGCCCCGCCCTTGAGATATCAGGCCAGGTTCACACGGTCCCTGGGCTGGTGTCAGAGTTAACGGAAGCCCTCCCTGCCACCCAGAGGACCGTGCGTTTTCCCGTGGACCACACTTGCCAGCAGCTCTCCCACCCCCGCAGAGGCAGAGTGCCAGGGAAGAACTAGGGACCTGGGGCCGGGAAGAGGGGCCGGCCAAGGTTCCGCGCCAGGTGGAGCGGGTCCCGGCGGGCGGGCGGGCGGGCGGGCGGGACCCTCGTCCACGGACCGGTTCTCCTGTGGGGAGTCTGGCCTGTGCCCCGCCTGGGAGGCTAAGAGCCTTGCTTCGCCTGCAACGCCCCCACCCTGCCACAAGGCGGCAGACTTGGACCCAGCCGCTTCAACCCTCCAGTCTCCGCTGAACCACCCAAAAATGGAGTGTGACCGCTGCGACCTCAGTCCCCCAGAGCTCGAACCCCCACCTCTGCGAGGGAAATCGGCGGCCTCCTGTCCTTGGCGTCCGCAAAAGGCATTCACCTGCGGAGAACCTGGGCCTCGGGCGAGCAGGGCCAGGCCCCATGGTAGGAGCCCGGGGGAGGCAATGGCAGCCTCTGCGGCCAGGCCTCGGGCTCTCCCCGGGGCTCTCTCGGGGCACGGGCACCCTCTCTCGTCTAGAGAGTGCCCACGCCGTCCCTTGACCCCCGGGAGACACCTGCTTCCCGTGATAAGAGGCCCCCGGCCTCCATGGAGCTTGGAACTCTGGGGCCGGGCGGCGGGTCACTGGGCTAAGTGGCTGGAAACGCGCAGACCCCTCCGTCCCGACCGCCCCACTGCGAAGATCCCCCTGTTCTTCCATCCGTAAGGGGGTCGCCCCTTACGGATGGAAGAACAGGGGGGATGCCCCCAGGAGATGGCATTTGTCAGAGCCGCAGCTGGCCGGTTTCGGGCCAAGACGCGGGACCCGGCAGGTAGAGGGCAGGCAGCCCCACCACAAGCCTCCCTCGGGGCAACGGGCCCCACCCTGGACATATCAGGCCTGCTTCACAGGGTCCCTGGGGTCCTGTCCGTGGAACTGGAAGCTCTCCCCGCCACCCAGAGGTCCGTTCCTTTTCCCGTGGACCACACTTGCCAGCGCGTCTCCCACCCCGGCACAGGCAGAGTGCCAGGGAAGAACTAGGGACCCGGGGCCTGGATGAGGGGCGCGCCAGGGTTCCGCGCCTGGTGGGCAGGGGCCGAGCGGGCCGGACCCACGCCCAGGGACCAAGTCTCCCGGGGGGACTCGGGCCTGAGACCTGCCTGGGGGGCTAAGGGTCTTTCTTGGCTCCAAAGGCCCCACCCTGCCCCGAGGCGGCAAACGTGCACCGAGACGCTTCTACTCTCTCAAGTCTGGGCTGGACTTCGCGAGAAGGGACTGTGTCCGCTGGGACCCGGGTCCCACAGAGCTCGAACCCCCCTCCCCGTGAAGGCGTCCGCGGCCTGTGGTCCTTGGTGTCCGCAAAAGGCATTCACCTGCGGAGAACCTGGGCCCACGTGAGCGGGACCAGGCCCCACGGCAGGAGCCTAGGGAGGCCACTGGAGCCACGGGGGCCAGGGCTGGGCATTTTCCCGGGTGCTCTCTCGGGTCCCGGGCGCCCTCTCTCGCCCGGGGAGTGCCCACGCCGTCCCTTGACCCCCGCAGGACGCCTGCATCCCGCCATAAGCGGCCCACCTCCTCCATGGAGCTCGCACGCATGGGGCCGGGGTGCGAGCAACTGGCCTACGTGGCGGCAAACCCGCAGACCCCTCCGTCCCGTCCCCGCCACTGCGAAGATCCCCCTGTTCTTCCATCCGTAAAGGGGTCCCCCTTTACGGATGGAAGAACAGGGGGGAGGCGCCCAGGAGATGGCTTTTGTCCGAGCCGCGGCTGGGTGGTTTTCGGGCCAAGAGGCGGGGCCGCGCAGGCGCAAGCAGGCCCCCCCCACCACAAGCATCCCTCCGGGCAACGTGCCCCGCCCTTGAGATATCAGGCCAGGTTCACACGGTCCCTGGGCTGGTGTCAGAGTTAACGGAAGCCCTCCCTGCCACCCAGAGGACCGTGCGTTTTCCCGTGGACCACACTTGCCAGCAGCTCTCCCACCCCCGCAGAGGCAGAGTGCCAGGGAAGAACTAGGGACCTGGGGCCGGGAAGAGGGGCCGGCCAAGGTTCCGCGCCAGGTGGAGCGGGTCCCGGCGGGCGGGACCCTCGTCCACGGACCGGTTCTCCTGTGGGGAGTCTGGCCTGTGCCCCGCCTGGGAGGCTAAGAGCCTTGCTTCGCCTGCAACGCCCCCACCCTGCCACAAGGCGGCAGACTTGGACCCAGCCGCTTCAACCCTCCAGTCTCCGCTGAACCACCCAAAAATGGAGTGTGACCGCTGCGACCTCAGTCCCCCAGAGCTCGAACCCCCACCTCTGCGAGGGAAATCGGCGGCCTCCTGTCCTTGGCGTCCGCAAAAGGCATTCACCTGCGGTGAACCTGGGCCTCGGGCGAGCAGGGCCAGGCCCCATGGTAGGAGCCCGGGGGAGGCAATGGCAGCCTCTGCGGCCAGGCCTCGGGCTCTCCCCGGGGCTCTCTCGGGGCACGGGCACCCTCTCTCGTCTAGAGAGTGCCCACGCCGTCCCTTGACCCCCGGGAGACACCTGCTTCCCGTGATAAGAGGCCCCCGGCCTCCATGGAGCTTGGAACTCTGGGGCCGGGCGGCGGGTCACTGGGCTAAGTGGCTGGAAACGCGCAGACCCCTCCGTCCCGACCGCCCCACTGCGAAGATCCCCCTGTTCTTCCATCCGTAAGGGGGTCGCCCCTTACGGATGGAAGAAAAGGGGGGATGCCCCCAGGAGATGGCATTTGTCAGAGCCGCAGCTGGCCGGTTTCGGGCCAAGACGCGGGACCCGGCAGGTAGAGGGCAGGCAGCCCCACCACAAGCCTCCCTCGGGGCAACGGGCCCCACCCTGGACATATCAGGCCTGCTTCACAGGGTCCCTGGGGTCCTGTCCGTGGAACTGGAAGCTCTCCCCGCCACCCAGAGGTCCGTTCCTTTTCCCGTGGACCACACTTGCCAGCGCGTCTCCCACCCCGGCACAGGCAGAGTGCCAGGGAAGAACTAGGGACCCGGGGCCTGGATGAGGGGCGCGCCAGGGTTCCGCGCCTGGTGGGCAGGGGCCGAGCGGGCCGGACCCACGCCCAGGGACCAAGTCTCCCGGGGGGACTCGGGCCTGAGACCTGCCTGGGGGGCTAAGGGTCTTTCTTGGCTCCAAAGGCCCCACCCTGCCCCGAGGCGGCAAACGTGCACCGAGACGCTTCTACTCTCTCAAGTCTGGGCTGGACTTCGCGAGAAGGGACTGTGTCCGCTGGGACCCGGGTCCCACAGAGCTCGAACCCCCCTCCCCGTGAAGGCGTCCGCGGCCTGTGGTCCTTGGTGTCCGCAAAAGGCATTCACCTGCGGAGAACCTGGGCCCACGTGAGCGGGACCAGGCCCCACGGCAGGAGCCTAGGGAGGCCACTGGAGCCACGGGGGCCAGGGCTGGGCATTTTCCCGGGTGCTCTCTCGGGTCCCGGGCGCCCTCTCTCGCCCGGGGAGTGCCCACGCCGTCCCTTGACCCCCGCAGGACGCCTGCATCCCGCCATAAGCGGCCCACCTCCTCCATGGAGCTCGCACGCATGGGGCCGGGGTGCGAGCAACTGGCCTACGTGGCGGCAAACCCGCAGACCCCTCCGTCCCGTCCCCGCCACTGCGAAGATCCCCCTGTTCTTCCATCCGTAAAGGGGTCCCCCTTTACGGATGGAAGAACAGGGGGGAGGCGCCCAGGAGATGGCTTTTGTCCGAGCCGCGGCTGGGTGGTTTTCGGGCCAAGAGGCGGGGCCGCGCAGGCGCAAGCAGGCCCCCCCCACCACAAGCATCCCTCCGGGCAACGTGCCCCGCCCTTGAGATATCAGGCCAGGTTCACACGGTCCCTGGGCTGGTGTCAGAGTTAACGGAAGCCCTCCCTGCCACCCAGAGGACCGTGCGTTTTCCCGTGGACCACACTTGCCAGCAGCTCTCCCACCCCCGCAGAGGCAGAGTGCCAGGGAAGAACTAGGGACCTGGGGCCGGGAAGAGGGGCCGGCCAAGGTTCCGCGCCAGGTGGAGCGGGTCCCGGCGGGCGGGCGGGCGGGCGGGCGGGACCCTCGTCCACGGACCGGTTCTCCTGTGGGGAGTCTGGCCTGTGCCCCGCCTGGGAGGCTAAGAGCCTTGCTTCGCCTGCAACGCCCCCACCCTGCCACAAGGCGGCAGACTTGGACCCAGCCGCTTCAACCCTCCAGTCTCCGCTGAACCACCCAAAAATGGAGTGTGACCGCTGCGACCTCAGTCCCCCAGAGCTCGAACCCCCACCTCTGCGAGGGAAATCGGCGGCCTCCTGTCCTTGGCGTCCGCAAAAGGCATTCACCTGCGGTGAACCTGGGCCTCGGGCGAGCAGGGCCAGGCCCCATGGTAGGAGCCCGGGGGAGGCAATGGCAGCCTCTGCGGCCAGGCCTCGGGCTCTCCCCGGGGCTCTCTCGGGGCACGGGCACCCTCTCTCGTCTAGAGAGTGCCCACGCCGTCCCTTGACCCCCGGGAGACACCTGCTTCCCGTGATAAGAGGCCCCCGGCCTCCATGGAGCTTGGAACTCTGGGGCCGGGCGGCGGGTCACTGGGCTAAGTGGCTGGAAACGCGCAGACCCCTCCGTCCCGACCGCCCCACTGCGAAGATCCCCC
>NW_026527564.1:0-25500 GCF_022682495.2 Desmodus rotundus
CCCCACGGCAGGAGCCTAGGGAGGCCACTGGAGCCACGGGGGCCAGGGCGGGGCATTTTCCCCGGTGCTCTCTCGGGTCCCGGGTGCCCTCTCTCGCCCGGGGAGCGCCCACGCCGTCCCTTGAGCCCCGCAGGACGCCTGCATCCCGCCATAAGCGGCCCACCTCCTCCATGGAGCACGGACACAGGGGGCCGGGGTGCGAGCAACTGGCCTACGTGGCGGCAAACCCGCAGACCCCTCCGTCCCGTCCCCGCCACTGCGAAGATCCCCCTGTTCTTCCATCCGTAAAGGGGTCCCCCTTTACGGATGGAAGAACAGGGGGGAGGCGCCCAGGAGATGGCTTTTGTCCGAGCCGCGGCCGGGTGGTTTACGGGCCAAGAGGCGGGGCCGCGCAGGCGCAAGCAGGCCCCCCCACCGCAAGCATCCCTCCGGGCAACGTGCCCCCCCCCGCCCCCCCTTGAGA
This sequence comes from Desmodus rotundus, assembly GCF_022682495.2. Classification (NCBI taxonomy): domain Eukaryota; kingdom Metazoa; phylum Chordata; class Mammalia; order Chiroptera; family Phyllostomidae; genus Desmodus; species Desmodus rotundus. Next base: position 464 of record NW_026527564.1, read on the forward strand.
TATCAGGCCAGGTTCACAGGGTCCCTGGGCTGGTGTCAGAGTTAACGGAAGCCCTCCCTGCCATCCAGAGGACCGTGCGTTTTCCCGTGGACCACACTTCCCAGCAGCTCTCCCACCCCGCAGAGGCAGAGTGCCAGGGAAGAACTAGGGACCTGGGGGCCGGGAAGAGGGGGCCGGCCACGGTTCCGCGCCAGGTGGAGCGGGTCCCGGCGGGCGGGCGGGCGGGCGGGACCCTCGTCCACGGACCTGTTCTCCTGTGGGGAGTCTGGCCTGTGCCCGCCTGGGAGGCTAAGAGCCTTGCTTCGCCTGCAACGCCCCCACCCTGCCACAAGGCGGCAGACTTGGGCCCAGCCGCTTCAACCTCCAGTCTGTGCAGAAGCACCCAAAAATGGAGTGAGACCGCTGCGACCTCAGTCCCCCAGAGCTCGAACCCCCACCTCTGTGAGGGAATCGGCGGCCTCCTGTCCTTGGCGTCCGCAAAAGGCATTCACCTGCGGCGAACCAGGGCCTCGGGAGAGCAGGGCCAGGCCCCATGGTAGGAGCCCGGGGGAGGCAACGGCAGCCTCTGCGGCCAGGCCTCGGGCTCTCGCCGGGGCTCTCTCGGGGCACGGGCACCCTCTCTCGCCTAGAGAGTGCCCACGCCGTCCCTGGAGCCCGCGAGACACCTGCTTCCCGTGATAAGAGGCCCCCTGCCTCCATGGAGCTTGGAACTCTGGGGCCGGGCTGCGGGTCACTGGGCTAAGTGGCTGGAGACGCGCAGACCCCTCCGTCCCGACCGCCCCACTGCGAAGATCCCCCTGTTCCTCCATCCGTAAGGGGGTCGCCCCTTACGGATGGAGGAACAGGGGGGAGGCCCCCAGGAGATGGCATTTGTCAGAGCCGCCGCTGGCCGGTTTCGGGCCAAGACGCGGGACCCGGCAGGCAGAGGGCAGGCAGCCCCACCAGAAGCCTCCCTCGGGGCAACGGGCCCCACCCCGGACATATCAGGCCCGCTTCACAGAGTCCCTGGGGTCCTGTCCGTGGAACTGGAAGCTCTGCCCGCCACCCAGAGGTCCGTTCCTTTTCCCGTGGACCACACTTGCCAGCGCGTCTCCCACCCCGGCAGAGGCAGAGTGCCAGGGAAGAACTAGGGCCCCGGGGCCTCGATGAGGGGCGGGCCAGGGTTCCGCGCCTGGTGGGCAGGGGCCCGGGCGGGCCGGACCCACGCCCAGGGACCCCGTCTCCCGGGGGGACTCGGGCCTGAGACCTGCCTGGGGGGCTGAGAGTCTTTCTTGGCTCAAACGGCCCCACCCTGCCCCGAGGCGGCAAACCTGCACCGAGACGCTTCTACTCTCTAAAGTCTGGGCTGGACTTCGCGAGAAGGGACTGTGTCCGCTGGGACCCGGGTCCCACAGAGCTCGAACCCCCCTCCCCGTGAAGGCATCCGCGGCCTGTGGTCCTTGCTGTCCGCAAAAGGCATTCACCTGCGGAGAACCTGGGCCCAGGTGGGCGGGACCAGGCCCCACGGCAGGAGCCTAGGGAGGCCACTGGAGCCACGGGGGCCAGGGCGGGGCATTTTCCCGGGTGCTCTCTCGGGTCCCGGGTGCCCTCTCTCGCCCGGGGAGTGCCCACGCCGTCCCTTGAGCCCCGCAGGACGCCTGCATCCCGCCATAAGCGGCCCACCTCCTCCATGGAGCACGGACACAGGGGGCCGGGGTGCGAGCAACTGGCCTACGTGGCGGCAAACCCGCAGACCCCTCCGTCCCGTCCCCGCCACTGCGAAGATCCCCCTGTTCTTCCATCCGTAAAGGGGTCCCCCTTTACGGATGGAAGAACAGGGGGGAGGCGCCCAGGAGATGGCTTTTGTCCGAGCCGCGGCCGGGTGGTTTACGGGCCAAGAGGCGGGGCCGCGCAGGCGCAAGCAGGCCCCCCCACCGCAAGCATCCCTCCGGGCAACGTGCCCCCCCCCCGCCCCCCCTTGAGATATCAGGCCAGGTTCACAGGGTCCCTGGGCTGGTGTCAGAGTTAACGGAAGCCCTCCCTGCCATCCAGAGGACCGTGCGTTTTCCCGTGGACCACACTTCCAGCAGCTCTCCCACCCCCGCAGAGGCAGAGTGCCAGGGAAGAACTAGGGACCTGGGGCCGGGAAGAGGGGCCGGCCACGGTTCCGCGCCAGGTGGAGCGGTGCCCGGCGGGGCGGGCGGGCGGGCGGGACCCTCGTCCACGGACCTGTTCTCCTGTGGGGAGTCTGGCCTGTGCCCCGCCTGGGAGGCTAAGAGCCTTGCTTCGCCTGCAACGCCCCACCCTGCCACAAGGCGGCAGACTTGGGCCCAGCCGCTTCAACCCTCCAGTCTGTGCAGAAGCACCCAAAAATGGAGTGAGACCGCTGCGACCTCAGTCCCCCAGAGCTCGAACCCCCACCTCTGTGAGGGAATCGGCGGCCTCCTGTCCTTGGCGTCCGCAAGAGGCATTCACCTGCGGCGAACCAGGGCCTCGGGAGAGCAGGGCCAGGCCCCATGGTAGGAGCCCGGGGGAGGCAACGGCAGCCTCTGCGGCCAGGCCTCGGGCTCTCGCCGGGGCTCTCTCGGGGCACGGGCACCCTCTCTCGCCTAGAGAGTGCCCACGCCGTCCCTGGAGCCCCGCGAGACACCTGCTTCCCGTGATAAGAGGCCCCCTGCCTCCATGGAGCTTGGAACTCTGGGGCCGGGCTGCGGGTCACTGGGCTAAGTGGCTGGAGACGCGCAGACCCCTCCGTCCCGACCGCCCCACTGCGAAGATCCCCCTGTTCCTCCATCCGTAAGGGGGTCGCCCCTTACGGATGGAGGAACAGGGGGGAGTTCCCCAGGAGATGGCATTTGTCAGAGCCGCCGCTGGCCGGTTTCGGGCCAAGACGCGGGACCCGGCAGGCAGAGGGCAGGCAGCCCCACCAGAAGCCTCCCTCGGGGCAACGGGCCCCACCCCGGACATATCAGGCCCGCTTCACAGAGTCCCTGGGGTCCTGTCCGTGGAACTGGAAGCTCTGCCCGCCACCCAGAGGTCCGTTCCTTTTCCCGTGGACCACACTTGCCAGCGCGTCTCCCACCCCGGCAGAGGCAGAGTGCCAGGGAAGAACTAGGGCCCCGGGGCCTCGATGAGGGGCGGGCCAGGGTTCCGCGCCTGGTGGGCAGGGGCCCGGGCGGGCCGGACCCACGCCCAGGGACCCCCGTCTCCCGGGGGGACTCGGGCCTGAGACCTGCCTGGGGGGCTGAGAGTCTTTCTTGGCTCAAACGGCCCCACCCTGCCCCGAGGCGGCAAACCTGCACCGAGACGCTTCTACTCTCTAAAGTCTGGGCTGGACTTCGCGAGAAGGGACTGTGTCCGCTGGGACCCGGGTCCCACAGAGCTCGAACCCCCCTCCCCGTGAAGGCATCCGCGGCCTGTGGTCCTTGCTGTCCGCAAAAGGCATTCACCTGCGGAGAACCTGGGCCCAGGTGGGCGGGACCAGGCCCCACGGCAGGAGCCTAGGGAGGCCACTGGAGCCACGGGGGCCAGGGCGGGGCATTTTCCCGGGTGCTCTCTCGGGTCCCGGGTGCCCTCTCTCGCCCGGGGAGTGCCCACGCCGTCCCTTGAGCCCCGCAGGACGCCTGCATCCCGCCATAAGCGGCCCACCTCCTCCATGGAGCACGGACACAGGGGGCCGGGGTGCGAGCAACTGGCCTACGTGGCGGCAAACCCGCAGACCCCTCCGTCCCGTCCCCGCCACTGCGAAGATCCCCCTGTTCTTCCATCCGTAAAGGGGTCCCCCTTTACGGATGGAAGAACAGGGGGGAGGCGCCCAGGAGATGGCTTTTGTCCGAGCCGCGGCCGGGTGGTTTACGGGCCAAGAGGCGGGGCCGCGCAGGCGCAAGCAGGCCCCCCCCACCGCAAGCATCCCTCCGGGCAACGTGCCCCCCCCCCGCCCCCCCTTGAGATATCAGGCCAGGTTCACAGGGTCCCTGGGCTGGTGTCAGAGTTAACGGAAGCCCTCCCTGCCATCCAGAGGACCGTGCGTTTTCCCGTGGACCACACTTCCCAGCAGCTCTCCCACCCCCGCAGAGGCAGAGTGCCAGGGAAGAACTAGGGACCTGGGGCCGGGAAGAGGGGCCGGCCACGGTTCCGCGCCAGGTGGAGCGGGTCCCGGCGGGCGGGCGGGCGGGCGGGACCCTCGTCCACGGACCTGTTCTCCTGTGGGGAGTCTGGCCTGTGCCCCGCCTGGGAGGCTAAGAGCCTTGCTTCGCCTGCAACGCCCCCACCCTGCCACAAGGCGGCAGACTTGGGCCCAGCCGCTTCAACCCTCCAGTCTGTGCAGAAGCACCCAAAAATGGAGTGAGACCGCTGCGACCTCAGTCCCCCAGAGCTCGAACCCCCACCTCTGTGAGGGAATCGGCGGCCTCCTGTCCTTGGCCTCCGCAAAAGGCATTCACCTGCGGCGAACCAGGGCCTCGGGAGAGCAGGGCCAGGCCCCATGGTAGGAGCCCGGGGGAGGCAACGGCAGCCTCTGCGGCCAGGCCTCGGGCTCTCGCCGGGGCTCTCTCGGGGCACGGGCACCCTCTCTCGCCTAGAGAGTGCCCACGCCGTCCCTGGAGCCCCGCGAGACACCTGCTTCCCGTGATAAGAGGCCCCCTGCCTCCATGGAGCTTGGAACTCTGGGGCCGGGCTGCGGGTCACTGGGCTAAGTGGCTGGAGACGCGCAGACCCCTCCGTCCCGACCGCCCCACTGCGAAGATCCCCCTGTTCCTCCATCCGTAAGGGGGTCGCCCCTTACGGATGGAGGAACAGGGGGGAGGCCCCCAGGAGATGGCATTTGTCAGAGCCGCCGCTGGCCGGTTTCGGGCCAAGACGCGGGACCCGGCAGGCAGAGGGCAGGCAGCCCCACCAGAAGCCTCCCTCGGGGCAACGGGCCCCACCCCGGACATATCAGGCCCGCTTCACAGAGTCCCTGGGGTCCTGTCCGTGGAACTGGAAGCTCTGCCCGCCACCCAGAGGTCCGTTCCTTTTCCCGTGGACCACACTTGCCAGCGCGTCTCCCACCCCGGCAGAGGCAGAGTGCCAGGGAAGAACTAGGGCCCCGGGGCCTCGATGAGGGGCGGGCCAGGGTTCCGCGCCTGGTGGGCAGGGGCCCGGGCGGGCCGGACCCACGCCCAGGGACCCCGTCTCCCGGGGGGACTCGGGCCTGAGACCTGCCTGGGGGGCTGAGAGTCTTTCTTGGCTCAAACGGCCCCACCCTGCCCCGAGGCGGCAAACCTGCACCGAGACGCTTCTACTCTCTAAAGTCTGGGCTGGACTTCGCGAGAAGGGACTGTGTCCGCTGGGACCCGGGTCCCACAGAGCTCGAACCCCCCTCCCCGTGAAGGCATCCGCGGCCTGTGGTCCTTGCTGTCCGCAAAAGGCATTCACCTGCGGAGAACCTGGGCCAGGTGGGCGGGACCAGGCCCCACGGCAGGAGCCTAGGGAGGCCACTGGAGCCACGGGGGCCAGGGCGGGGCATTTTCCCGGGTGCTCTCTCGGGTCCCGGGTGCCCTCTCTCGCCCGGGGAGCGCCCACGCCGTCCCTTGAGCCCCGCAGGACGCCTGCATCCCGCCATAAGCGGCCCACCTCCTCCATGGAGCACGGACACAGGGGGCCGGGGTGCGAGCAACTGGCCTACGTGGCGGCAAACCCGCAGACCCCTCCGTCCCGTCCCCGCCACTGCGAAGATCCCCCTGTTCTTCCATCCGTAAAGGGGTCCCCTTTACGGATGGAAGAACAGGGGGGAGGCGCCCAGGAGATGGCTTTTGTCCGAGCCGCGGCCGGGTGGTTTACGGGCCAAGAGGCGGGGCCGCGCAGGCGCAAGCAGGCCCCCCCACCGCAAGCATCCCTCCGGGCAACGTGCCCCCCCCCCGCCCCCCCTTGAGATATCAGGCCAGGTTCACAGGGTCCCTGGGCTGGTGTCAGAGTTAACGGAAGCCCTCCCTGCCATCCAGAGGACCGTGCGTTTTCCCGTGGACCACACTTCCCAGCAGCTCTCCCACCCCCGCAGAGGCAGAGTGCCAGGGAAGAACTAGGGACCTGGGGCCGGGAAGAGGGGCCGGCCACGGTTCCGCGCCAGGTGGAGCGGGTCCCGGCGGGCGGGCGGGCGGGCGGGACCCTCGTCCACGGACCTGTTCTCCTGTGGGGAGTCTGGCCTGTGCCCCGCCTGGGAGGCTAAGAGCCCTTGCTTCGCCTGCAACGCCCCCACCCTGCCACAAGGCGGCAGACTTGGGCCCAGCCGCTTCAACCCTCCAGTCTGTGCAGAAGCACCCAAAAATGGAGTGAGACCGCTGCGACCTCAGTCCCCCAGAGCTCGAACCCCCACCTCTGTGAGGGAATCGGCGGCCTCCTGTCCTTGGCGTCCGCAAGAGGCATTCACCTGCGGCGAACCAGGGCCTCGGGAGAGCAGGGCCAGGCCCCATGGTAGGAGCCCGGGGGAGGCAACGGCAGCCTCTGCGGCCAGGCCTCGGGCTCTCGCCGGGGCTCTCTCGGGGCACGGCACCCTCTCTCGCCTAGAGAGTGCCCACGCCGTCCCTGGAGCCCCGCGAGACACCTGCTTCCCGTGATAAGAGGCCCCCTGCCTCCATGGAGCTTGGAACTCTGGGGCCGGGCTGCGGGTCACTGGGCTAAGTGGCTGGAGACGCGCAGACCCCTCCGTCCCGACCGCCCCACTGCGAAGATCCCCCTGTTCCTCCATCCGTAAGGGGGTCGCCCCTTACGGATGGAGGAACAGGGGGGAGTTCCCCAGGAGATGGCATTTGTCAGAGCCGCCGCTGGCCGGTTTCGGGCCAAGACGCGGGACCCGGCAGGCAGAGGGCAGGCAGCCCCACCAGAAGCCTCCCTCGGGGCAACGGGCCCCACCCCGGACATATCAGGCCCGCTTCACAGAGTCCCTGGGGTCCTGTCCGTGGAACTGGAAGCTCTGCCCGCCACCCAGAGGTCCGTTCCTTTTCCCGTGGACCACACTTGCCAGCGCGTCTCCCACCCCGGCAGAGGCAGAGTGCCAGGGAAGAACTAGGGCCCCGGGGCCTCGATGAGGGGCGGGCCAGGGTTCCGCGCCTGGTGGGCAGGGGCCCGGGCGGGCCGGACCCACGCCCAGGGACCCCGTCTCCCGGGGGACTCGGGCCTGAGACCTGCCTGGGGGGCTGAGAGTCTTTCTTGGCTCAAACGGCCCCACCCTGCCCCGAGGCGGCAAACCTGCACCGAGACGCTTCTACTCTCTAAAGTCTGGGCTGGACTTCGCGAGAAGGGACTGTGTCCGCTGGGACCCGGGTCCCACAGAGCTCGAACCCCCCTCCCCGTGAAGGCATCCGCGGCCTGTGGTCCTTGCTGTCCGCAAAAGGCATTCACCTGCGGAGAACCTGGGCCCAGGTGGGCGGGACCAGGCCCCACGGCAGGAGCCTAGGGAGGCCACTGGAGCCACGGGGGCCAGGGCGGGGCATTTTCCCGGGTGCTCTCTCGGGTCCCGGGTGCCCTCTCTCGCCCGGGGAGTGCCCACGCCGTCCCTTGAGCCCCGCAGGACGCCTGCATCCCGCCATAAGCGGCCCACCTCCTCCATGGAGCACGGACACAGGGGGCCGGGGTGCGAGCAACTGGCCTACGTGGCGGCAAACCCGCAGACCCCTCCGTCCCGTCCCCGCCACTGCGAAGATCCCCCTGTTCTTCCATCCGTAAAGGGGTCCCCCTTTACGGATGGAAGAACAGGGGGGAGGCGCCCAGGAGATGGCTTTTGTCCGAGCCGCGGCCGGGTGGTTTACGGGCCAAGAGGCGGGGCCGCGCAGGCGCAAGCAGGCCCCCCCACCGCAAGCATCCCTCCGGGCAACGTGCCCCCCCCCCGCCCCCCCTTGAGATATCAGGCCAGGTTCACAGGGTCCCTGGGCTGGTGTCAGAGTTAACGGAAGCCCTCCCTGCCATCCAGAGGACCGTGCGTTTTCCCGTGGACCACACTTCCCAGCAGCTCTCCCACCCCCGCAGAGGCAGAGTGCCAGGGAAGAACTAGGGACCTGGGGCCGGGAAGAGGGGCCGGCCACGGTTCCGCGCCAGGTGGAGCGGGTCCCGGCGGGCGGTGCGGGCGGGCGGGACCCTCGTCCACGGACCTGTTCTCCTGTGGGGAGTCTGGCCTGTGCCCCGCCTGGGAGGCTAAGAGCCTTGCTTCGCCTGCAACGCCCCCACCCTGCCACAAGGCGGCAGACTTGGGCCCAGCCGCTTCAACCCTCCAGTCTGTGCAGAAGCACCCAAAAATGGAGTGAGACCGCTGCGACCTCAGTCCCCCAGAGCTCGAACCCCCACCTCTGTGAGGGAATCGGCGGCCTCCTGTCCTTGGCCTCCGCAAAAGGCATTCACCTGCGGCGAACCAGGGCCTCGGGAGAGCAGGGCCAGGCCCCATGGTAGGAGCCCGGGGGAGGCAACGGCAGCCTCTGCGGCCAGGCCTCGGGCTCTCGCCGGGGCTCTCTCGGGGCACGGGCACCCTCTCTCGCCTAGAGAGTGCCCACGCCGTCCCTGGAGCCCCGCGAGACACCTGCTTCCCGTGATAAGAGGCCCCCTGCCTCCATGGAGCTTGGAACTCTGGGGCCGGGCTGCGGGTCACTGGGCTAAGTGGCTGGAGACGCGCAGACCCCTCCGTCCCGACCGCCCCACTGCGAAGATCCCCCTGTTCCTCCATCCGTAAGGGGGTCGCCCCTTACGGATGGAGGAACAGGGGGGAGGCCCCCAGGAGATGGCATTTGTCAGAGCCGCCGCTGGCCGGTTTCGGGCCAAGACGCGGGACCCGGCAGGCAGAGGGCAGGCAGCCCCACCAGAAGCCTCCCTCGGGGCAACGGGCCCCACCCCGGACATATCAGGCCCGCTTCACAGAGTCCCTGGGGTCCTGTCCGTGGAACTGGAAGCTCTGCCCGCCACCCAGAGGTCCGTTCCTTTTCCCGTGGACCACACTTGCCAGCGCGTCTCCCACCCCGGCAGAGGCAGAGTGCCAGGGAAGAACTAGGGCCCCGGGGCCTCGATGAGGGGCGGGCCAGGGTTCCGCGCCTGGTGGGCAGGGGCCCGGGCGGGCCGGACCCACGCCCAGGGACCCCGTCTCCCGGGGGGACTCGGGCCTGAGACCTGCCTGGGGGGCTGAGAGTCTTTCTTGGCTCAAACGGCCCCACCCTGCCCCGAGGCGGCAAACCTGCACCGAGACGCTTCTACTCTCTAAAGTCTGGGCTGGACTTCGCGAGAAGGGACTGTGTCCGCTGGGACCCGGGTCCCACAGAGCTCGAACCCCCCTCCCCGTGAAGGCATCCGCGGCCTGTGGTCCTTGCTGTCCGCAAAAGGCATTCACCTGCGGAGAACCTGGGCCCAGGTGGGCGGGACCAGGCCCCACGGCAGGAGCCTAGGGAGGCCACTGGAGCCACGGGGGCCAGGGCGGGGCATTTTCCCGGGTGCTCTCTCGGGTCCCGGGTGCCCTCTCTCGCCCGGGGAGCGCCCACGCCGTCCCTTGAGCCCCGCAGGACGCCTGCATCCCGCCATAAGCGGCCCACCTCCTCCATGGAGCACGGACACAGGGGGCCGGGGTGCGAGCAACTGGCCTACGTGGCGGCAAACCCGCAGACCCCTCCGTCCCGTCCCCGCCACTGCGAAGATCCCCCTGTTCTTCCATCCGTAAAGGGGTCCCCCTTTACGGATGGAAGAACAGGGGGGAGGCGCCCAGGAGATGGCTTTTGTCCGAGCCGCGGCCGGGTGGTTTACGGGCCAAGAGGCGGGGCCGCGCAGGCGCAAGCAGGCCCCCCCACCGCAAGCATCCCTCCGGGCAACGTGCCCCCCCCCCGCCCCCCCTTGAGATATCAGGCCAGGTTCACAGGGTCCCTGGGCTGGTGTCAGAGTTAACGGAAGCCCTCCCTGCCATCCAGAGGACCGTGCGTTTTCCCGTGGACCACACTTCCCAGCAGCTCTCCCACCCCCGCAGAGGCAGAGTGCCAGGGAAGAACTAGGGACCTGGGGCCGGGAAGAGGGGCCGGCCACGGTTCCGCGCCAGGTGGAGCGGGGTCCCGGCGGGGCGGGCGGGCGGGCGGGACCCTCGTCCACGGACCTGTTCTCCTGTGGGGAGTCTGGCCTGTGCCCCGCCTGGGAGGCTAAGAGCCTTGCTTCGCCTGCAACGCCCCCACCCTGCCACAAGGCGGCAGACTTGGGCCCAGCCGCTTCAACCCTCCAGTCTGTGCAGAAGCACCCAAAAATGGAGTGAGACCGCTGCGACCTCAGTCCCCCAGAGCTCGAACCCCCACCTCTGTGAGGGAATCGGCGGCCTCCTGTCCTTGGCGTCCGCAAGAGGCATTCACCTGCGGCGAACCAGGGCCTCGGGAGAGCAGGGCCAGGCCCCATGGTAGGAGCCCGGGGGAGGCAACGGCAGCCTCTGCGGCCAGGCCTCGGGCTCTCGCCGGGGCTCTCTCGGGGCACGGGCACCCTCTCTCGCCTAGAGAGTGCCCACGCCGTCCCTGGAGCCCCGCGAGACACCTGCTTCCCGTGATAAGAGGCCCCCTGCCTCCATGGAGCTTGGAACTCTGGGGCCGGGCTGCGGGTCACTGGGCTAAGTGGCTGGAGACGCGCAGACCCCTCCGTCCCGACCGCCCCACTGCGAAGATCCCCCTGTTCCTCCATCCGTAAGGGGGTCGCCCCTTACGGATGGAGGAACAGGGGGGAGTTCCCCAGGAGATGGCATTTGTCAGAGCCGCCGCTGGCCGGTTTCGGGCCAAGACGCGGGACCCGGCAGGCAGAGGGCAGGCAGCCCCACCAGAAGCCTCCCTCGGGGCAACGGGCCCCACCCCGGACATATCAGGCCCGCTTCACAGAGTCCCTGGGGTCCTGTCCGTGGAACTGGAAGCTCTGCCCGCCACCCAGAGGTCCGTTCCTTTTCCCGTGGACCACACTTGCCAGCGCGTCTCCCACCCCGGCAGAGGCAGAGTGCCAGGGAAGAACTAGGGCCCCGGGGCCTCGATGAGGGGCGGGCCAGGGTTCCGCGCCTGGTGGGCAGGGGCCCGGGCGGGCCGGACCCACGCCCAGGGACCCCGTCTCCCGGGGGGACTCGGGCCTGAGACCTGCCTGGGGGGCTGAGAGTCTTTCTTGGCTCAAACGGCCCCACCCTGCCCCGAGGCGGCAAACCTGCACCGAGACGCTTCTACTCTCTAAAGTCTGGGCTGGACTTCGCGAGAAGGGACTGTGTCCGCTGGGACCCGGGTCCCACAGAGCTCGAACCCCCCTCCCCGTGAAGGCATCCGCGGCCTGTGGTCCTTGCTGTCCGCAAAAGGCATTCACCTGCGGAGAACCTGGGCCCAGGTGGGCGGGACCAGGCCCCACGGCAGGAGCCTAGGGAGGCCACTGGAGCCACGGGGGCCAGGGCGGGGCATTTTCCCGGGTGCTCTCTCGGGTCCCGGGTGCCCTCTCTCGCCCGGGGAGCGCCCACGCCGTCCCTTGAGCCCCGCAGGACGCCTGCATCCCGCCATAAGCGGCCCACCTCCTCCATGGAGCACGGACACAGGGGGCCGGGGTGCGAGCAACTGGCCTACGTGGCGGCAAACCCGCAGACCCCTCCGTCCCGTCCCCGCCACTGCGAAGATCCCCCTGTTCTTCCATCCGTAAAGGGGTCCCCCTTTACGGATGGAAGAACAGGGGGGAGGCGCCCAGGAGATGGCTTTTGTCCGAGCCGCGGCCGGGTGGTTTACGGGCCAAGAGGCGGGGCCGCGCAGGCGCAAGCAGGCCCCCCCACCGCAAGCATCCCTCCGGGCAACGTGCCCCCCCCCGCCCCCCCTTGAGATATCAGGCCAGGTTCACAGGGTCCCTGGGCTGGTGTCAGAGTTAACGGAAGCCCTCCCTGCCATCCAGAGGACCGTGCGTTTTCCCGTGGACCACACTTCCCAGCAGCTCTCCCACCCCCGCAGAGGCAGAGTGCCAGGGAAGAACTAGGGACCTGGGGCCGGGAAGAGGGGCCGGCCACGGTTCCGCGCCAGGTGGAGCGGGTCCCGGCGGGCGGGCGGGCGGGCGGGACCCTCGTCCACGGACCTGTTCTCCTGTGGGGAGTCTGGCCTGTGCCCCGCCTGGGAGGCTAAGAGCCTTGCTTCGCCTGCAACGCCCCCACCCTGCCACAAGGCGGCAGACTTGGGCCCAGCCGCTTCAACCCTCCAGTCTGTGCAGAAGCACCCCAAAATGGAGTGAGACCGCTGCGACCTCAGTCCCCCAGAGCTCGAACCCCCACCTCTGTGAGGGAATCGGCGGCCTCCTGTCCTTGGCGTCCGCAAAAGGCATTCACCTGCGGCGAACCAGGGCCTCGGGAGAGCAGGGCCAGGCCCCATGGTAGGAGCCCGGGGGAGGCAACGGCAGCCTCTGCGGCCAGGCCTCGGGCTCTCGCCGGGGCTCTCTCGGGGCACGGGCACCCTCTCTCGCCTAGAGAGTGCCCACGCCGTCCCTGGAGCCCCGCGAGACACCTGCTTCCCGTGATAAGAGGCCCCCTGCCTCCATGGAGCTTGGAACTCTGGGGCCGGGCTGCGGGTCACTGGGCTAAGTGGCTGGAGACGCGCAGACCCCTCCGTCCCGACCGCCCCACTGCGAAGATCCCCCTGTTCCTCCATCCGTAAGGGGGTCGCCCCTTACGGATGGAGGAACAGGGGGGAGGCCCCCAGGAGATGGCATTTGTCAGAGCCGCCGCTGGCCGGTTTCGGGCCAAGACGCGGGACCCGGCAGGCAGAGGGCAGGCAGCCCCACCAGAAGCCTCCCTCGGGGCAACGGGCCCCACCCCGGACATATCAGGCCCGCTTCACAGAGTCCCTGGGGTCCTGTCCGTGGAACTGGAAGCTCTGCCCGCCACCCAGAGGTCCGTTCCTTTTCCCGTGGACCACACTTGCCAGCGCGTCTCCCACCCCGGCAGAGGCAGAGTGCCAGGGAAGAACTAGGGCCCCGGGGCCTCGATGAGGGGCGGGCCAGGGTTCCGCGCCTGGTGGGCAGGGGCCCGGGCGGGCCGGACCCACGCCCAGGGACCCCGTCTCCCGGGGGGACTCGGGCCTGAGACCTGCCTGGGGGGCTGAGAGTCTTTCTTGGCTCAAACGGCCCCACCCTGCCCCGAGGCGGCAAACCTGCACCGAGACGCTTCTACTCTCTAAAGTCTGGGCTGGACTTCGCGAGAAGGGACTGTGTCCGCTGGGACCCGGGTCCCACAGAGCTCGAACCCCCCTCCCCGTGAAGGCATCCGCGGCCTGTGGTCCTTGCTGTCCGCAAAAGGCATTCACCTGCGGAGAACCTGGGCCCAGGTGGGCGGGACCAGGCCCCACGGCAGGAGCCTAGGGAGGCCACTGGAGCCACGGGGGCCAGGGCGGGGCATTTTCCCGGGTGCTCTCTCGGGTCCCGGGTGCCCTCTCTCGCCCGGGGAGTGCCCACGCCGTCCCTTGAGCCCCGCAGGACGCCTGCATCCCGCCATAAGCGGCCCACCTCCTCCATGGAGCACGGACACAGGGGGCCGGGGTGCGAGCAACTGGCCTACGTGGCGGCAAACCCGCAGACCCCTCCGTCCCGTCCCCGCCACTGCGAAGATCCCCCTGTTCTTCCATCCGTAAAGGGGTCCCCCTTTACGGATGGAAGAACAGGGGGGAGGCGCCCAGGAGATGGCTTTTGTCCGAGCCGCGGCCGGGTGGTTTACGGGCCAAGAGGCGGGGCCGCGCAGGCGCAAGCAGGCCCCCCCACCGCAAGCATCCCTCCGGGCAACGTGCCCCCCCCCCGCCCCCCCTTGAGATATCAGGCCAGGTTCACAGGGTCCCTGGGCTGGTGTCAGAGTTAACGGAAGCCCTCCCTGCCATCCAGAGGACCGTGCGTTTTCCCGTGGACCACACTTCCCAGCAGCTCTCCCACCCCCGCAGAGGCAGAGTGCCAGGGAAGAACTAGGGACCTGGGGCCGGGAAGAGGGGCCGGCCACGGTTCCGCGCCAGGTGGAGCGGGTCCCGGCGGGCGGGCGGGCGGGCGGGACCCTCGTCCACGGACCTGTTCTCCTGTGGGGAGTCTGGCCTGTGCCCCGCCTGGGAGGCTAAGAGCCTTGCTTCGCCTGCAACGCCCCCACCCTGCCACAAGGCGGCAGACTTGGGCCCAGCCGCTTCAACCCTCCAGTCTGTGCAGAAGCACCCAAAAATGGAGTGAGACCGCTGCGACCTCAGTCCCCCAGAGCTCGAACCCCCACCTCTGTGAGGGAATCGGCGGCCTCCTGTCCTTGGCCTCCGCAAAAGGCATTCACCTGCGGCGAACCAGGGCCTCGGGAGAGCAGGGCCAGGCCCCATGGTAGGAGCCCGGGGGAGGCAACGGCAGCCTCTGCGGCCAGGCCTCGGGCTCTCGCCGGGGCTCTCTCGGGGCACGGGCACCCTCTCTCGCCTAGAGAGTGCCCACGCCGTCCCTGGAGCCCCGCGAGACACCTGCTTCCCGTGATAAGAGGCCCCCTGCCTCCATGGAGCTTGGAACTCTGGGGCCGGGCTGCGGGTCACTGGGCTAAGTGGCTGGAGACGCGCAGACCCCTCCGTCCCGACCGCCCCACTGCGAAGATCCCCCTGTTCCTCCATCCGTAAGGGGGTCGCCCCTTACGGATGGAGGAACAGGGGGGAGTTCCCCAGGAGATGGCATTTGTCAGAGCCGCCGCTGGCCGGTTTCGGGCCAAGACGCGGGACCCGGCAGGCAGAGGGCAGGCAGCCCCACCAGAAGCCTCCCTCGGGGCAACGGGCCCCACCCCGGACATATCAGGCCCGCTTCACAGAGTCCCTGGGGTCCTGTCCGTGGAACTGGAAGCTCTGCCCGCCACCCAGAGGTCCGTTCCTTTTCCCGTGGACCACACTTGCCAGCGCGTCTCCCACCCCGGCAGAGGCAGAGTGCCAGGGAAGAACTAGGGCCCCGGGGCCTCGATGAGGGGCGGGCCAGGGTTCCGCGCCTGGTGGGCAGGGGCCCGGGCGGGCCGGACCCACGCCCAGGGACCCCGTCTCCCGGGGGGACTCGGGCCTGAGACCTGCCTGGGGGGCTGAGAGTCTTTCTTGGCTCAAACGGCCCCACCCTGCCCCGAGGCGGCAAACCTGCACCGAGACGCTTCTACTCTCTAAAGTCTGGGCTGGACTTCGCGAGAAGGGACTGTGTCCGCTGGGACCCGGGTCCCACAGAGCTCGAACCCCCCTCCCCGTGAAGGCATCCGCGGCCTGTGGTCCTTGCTGTCCGCAAAAGGCATTCACCTGAGGAGAACCTGGGCCCAGGTGGGCGGGACCAGGCCCCACGGCAGGAGCCTAGGGAGGCCACTGGAGCCACGGGGGCCAGGGCGGGGCATTTTCCCGGGTGCTCTCTCGGGTCCCGGGTGCCCTCTCTCGCCCGGGGAGCGCCCACGCCGTCCCTTGAGCCCCGCAGGACGCCTGCATCCCGCCATAAGCGGCCCACCTCCTCCATGGAGCACGGACACAGGGGGCCGGGGTGCGAGCAACTGGCCTACGTGGCGGCAAACCCGCAGACCCCTCCGTCCCGTCCCCGCCACTGCGAAGATCCCCCTGTTCTTCCATCCGTAAAGGGGTCCCCCTTTACGGATGGAAGAACAGGGGGGAGGCGCCCAGGAGATGGCTTTTGTCCGAGCCGCGGCCGGGTGGTTTACGGGCCAAGAGGCGGGGCCGCGCAGGCGCAAGCAGGCCCCCCCACCGCAAGCATCCCTCCGGGCAACGTGCCCCCCCCCGCCCCCCCTTGAGATATCAGGCCAGGTTCACAGGGTCCCTGGGCTGGTGTCAGAGTTAACGGAAGCCCTCCCTGCCATCCAGAGGACCGTGCGTTTTCCCGTGGACCACACTTCCCAGCAGCTCTCCCACCCCCGCAGAGGCAGAGTGCCAGGGAAGAACTAGGGACCTGGGGCCGGGAAGAGGGGCCGGCCACGGTTCCGCGCCAGGTGGAGCGGGTCCCGGCGGGCGGGCGGGCGGGCGGGACCCTCGTCCACGGACCTGTTCTCCTGTGGGGAGTCTGGCCTGTGCCCCGCCTGGGAGGCTAAGAGCCTTGCTTCGCCTGCAACGCCCCCACCCTGCCACAAGGCGGCAGACTTGGGCCCAGCCGCTTCAACCCTCCAGTCTGTGCAGAAGCACACAAAAATGGAGTGAGACCGCTGCGACCTCAGTCCCCCAGAGCTCGAACCCCCACCTCTGTGAGGGAATCGGCGGCCTCCTGTCCTTGGCGTCCGCAAAAGGCATTCACCTGCGGCGAACCAGGGCCTCGGGAGAGCAGGGCCAGGCCTCATGGTAGGAGCCCGGGGGAGGCAACGGCAGCCTCTGCGGCCAGGCCTCGGGCTCTCGCCGGGGCTCTCTCGGGGCACGGGCACCCTCTCTCGCCTAGAGAGTGCCCACGCCGTCCCTGGAGCCCCGCGAGACACCTGCTTCCCGTGACAAGAGGCCCCCTGCCTCCATGGAGCTTGGAACTCTGGGGCCGGGCTGCGGGTCACTGGGCTAAGTGGCTGGAGACGCGCAGACCCCTCCGTCCCGACCGCCCCACTGCGAAGATCCCCCTGTTCCTCCATCCGTAAGGGGGTCGCCCCTTACGGATGGAGGAACAGGGGGGAGGCCCCCAGGAGATGGCATTTGTCAGAGCCGCCGCTGGCCGGTTTCGGGCCAAGACGCGGGACCCGGCAGGCAGAGGGCAGGCAGCCCCACCAGAAGCCTCCCTCGGGGCAACGGGCCCCACCCCGGACATATCAGGCCCGCTTCACAGAGTCCCTGGGGTCCTGTCCGTGGAACTGGAAGCTCTGCCCGCCACCCAGAGGTCCGTTCCTTTTCCCGTGGACCACACTTGCCAGCGCGTCTCCCACCCCGGCAGAGGCAGAGTGCCAGGGAAGAACTAGGGCCCCGGGGCCTCAATGAGGGGCGGGCCAGGGTTCCGCGCCTGGTGGGCAGGGGCCCGGGCGGGCCGGACCCACGCCCAGGGACCCCGTCTCCCGGGGGGACTCGGGCCTGAGACCTGCCTGGGGGGCTGAGAGTCTTTCTTGGCTCAAACGGCCCCACCCTGCCCCGAGGCGGCAAACCTGCACCGAGACGCTTCTACTCTCTAAAGTCTGGGCTGGACTTCGCGAGAAGGGACTGTGTCCGCTGGGACCCGGGTCCCACAGAGCTCGAACCCCCCTCCCCGTGAAGGCATCCGCGGCCTGTGGTCCTTGCTGTCCGCAAAAGGCATTCACCTGCGGAGAACCTGGGCCCAGGTGGGCGGGACCAGGCCCCACGGCAGGAGCCTAGGGAGGCCACTGGAGCCACGGGGGCCAGGGCGGGGCATTTTCCCGGGTGCTCTCTCGGGTCCCGGGTGCCCTCTCTCGCCCGGGGAGTGCCCACGCCGTCCCTTGAGCCCCGCAGGACGCCTGCATCCCGCCATAAGCGGCCCACCTCCTCCATGGAGCACGGACACAGGGGGCCGGGGTGCGAGCAACTGGCCTACGTGGCGGCAAACCCGCAGACCCCTCCGTCCCGTCCCCGCCACTGCGAAGATCCCCCTGTTCTTCCATCCGTAAAGGGGTCCCCCTTTACGGATGGAAGAACAGGGGGGAGGCGCCCAGGAGATGGCTTTTGTCCGAGCCGCGGCCGGGTGGTTTACGGGCCAAGAGGCGGGGCCGCGCAGGCGCAAGCAGGCCCCCCCACCGCAAGCATCCCTCCGGGCAACGTGCCCCCCCCCGCCCCCCCTTGAGATATCAGGCCAGGTTCACAGGGTCCCTGGGCTGGTGTCAGAGTTAACGGAAGCCCTCCCTGCCATCCAGAGGACCGTGCGTTTTCCCGTGGACCACACTTCCCAGCAGCTCTCCCACCCCCGCCGAGGCAGAGTGCCAGGGAAGAACTAGGGACCTGGGGCCGGGAAGAGGGGCCGGCCACGGTTCCGCGCCAGGTGGAGCGGGTCCCGGCGGGCGGGCGGGCGGGCGGGACCCTCGTCCACGGACCTGTTCTCCTGTGGGGAGTCTGGCCTGTGCCCCGCCTGGGAGGCTAAGAGCCTTGCTTCGCCTGCAACGCCCCCACCCTGCCACAAGGCGGCAGACTTGGGCCCAGCCGCTTCAACCCTCCAGTCTGTGCAGAAGCACCCAAAAATGGAGTGAGACCGCTGCGACCTCAGTCCCCCAGAGCTCGAACCCCCACCTCTGTGAGGGAATCGGCGGCCTCCTGTCCTTGGCGTCCGCAAAAGGCATTCACCTGCGGCGAACCAGGGCCTCGGGAGAGCAGGGCCAGGCCCCATGGTAGGAGCCCGGGGGAGGCAACGGCAGCCTCTGCGGCCAGGCCTCGGGCTCTCGCCGGGGCTCTCTCGGGGCACGGGCACCCTCTCTCGCCTAGAGAGTGCCCACGCCGTCCCTGGAGCCCCGCGAGACACCTGCTTCCCGTGATAAGAGGCCCCCTGCCTCCATGGAGCTTGGAACTCTGGGGCCGGGCTGCGGGTCACTGGGCTAAGTGGCTGGAGACGCGCAGACCCCTCCGTCCCGACCGCCCCACTGCGAAGATCCCCCTGTTCCTCCATCCGTAAGGGGGTCGCCCCTTACGGATGGAGGAACAGGGGGGAGGCCCCCAGGAGATGGCATTTGTCAGAGCCGCCGCTGGCCGGTTTCGGGCCAAGACGCGGGACCCGGCAGGCAGAGGGCAGGCAGCCCCACCAGAAGCCTCCCTCGGGGCAACGGGCCCCACCCCGGACATATCAGGCCCGCTTCACAGAGTCCCTGGGGTCCTGTCCGTGGAACTGGAAGCTCTGCCCGCCACCCAGAGGTCCGTTCCTTTTCCCGTGGACCACACTTGCCAGCGCGTCTCCCACCCCGGCAGAGGCAGAGTGCCAGGGAAGAACTAGGGCCCCGGGGCCTCGATGAGGGGCGGGCCAGGGTTCCGCGCCTGGTGGGCAGGGGCCCGGGCGGGCCGGACCCACGCCCAGGGACCCCGTCTCCCGGGGGGACTCGGGCCTGAGACCTGCCTGGGGGGCTGAGAGTCTTTCTTGGCTCAAACGGCCCCACCCTGCCCCGAGGCGGCAAAGCTGCACCAAGACGCTTCTACTCTCTAAAGTCTGGGCTGGACTTCGCGAGAAGGGACTGTGTCCGCTGGGACCCGGGTCCCACAGAGCTCGAACCCCCCTCCCCGTGAAGGCATCCGCGGCCTGTGGTCCTTGCTGTCCGCAAAAGGCATTCACCTGCGGAGAACCTGGGCCCAGGTGGGCGGGACCAGGCCCCACGGCAGGAGCCTAGGGAGGCCACTGGAGCCACGGGGGCCAGGGCGGGGCATTTTCCCGGGTGCTCTCTCGGGTCCCGGGTGCCCTCTCTCGCCCGGGGAGTGCCCACGCCGTCCCTTGAGCCCCGCAGGACGCCTGCATCCCGCCATAAGCGGCCCACCTCCTCCATGGAGCACGGACACAGGGGGCCGGGGTGCGAGCAACTGGCCTACGTGGCGGCAAACCCGCAGACCCCTCCGTCCCGTCCCCGCCACTGCGAAGATCCCCCTGTTCTTCCATCCGTAAAGGGGTCCCCCTTTACGGATGGAAGAACAGGGGGGAGGCGCCCAGGAGATGGCTTTTGTCCGAGCCGCGGCCGGGTGGTTTACGGGCCAAGAGGCGGGGCCGCGCAGGCGCAAGCAGGCCCCCCCACCGCAAGCATCCCTCCGGGCAACGTGCCCCCCCCGCCCCCCCTTGAGATATCAGGCCAGGTTCACAGGGTCCCTGGGCTGGTGTCAGAGTTAACGGAAGCCCTCCCTGCCATCCAGAGGACCGTGCGTTTTCCCGTGGACCACACTTCCCAGCAGCTCTCCCACCCCCGCAGAGGCAGAGTGCCAGGGAAGAACTAGGGACCTGGGGCCGGGAAGAGGGGCCGGCCACGGTTCCGCGCCAGGTGGAGCGGGTCCCGGCGGGCGGGCGGGCGGGCGGGACCCTCGTCCACGGACCTGTTCTCCTGTGGGGAGTCTGGCCTGTGCCCCGCCTGGGAGGCTAAGAGCCTTGCTTCGCCTGCAACGCCCCCACCCTGCCACAAGGCGGCAGACTTGGGCCCAGCCGCTTCAACCCTCCAGTCTGTGCAGAAGCACCCAAAAATGGAGTGAGACCGCTGCGACCTCAGTCCCCCAGAGCTCGAACCCCCACCTCTGTGAGGGAATCGGCGGCCTCCTGTCCTTGGCGTCCGCAAAAGGCATTCACCTGCGGCGAACCAGGGCCTCGGGAGAGCAGGGCCAGGCCCCATGGTAGGAGCCCGGGGGAGGCAACGGCAGCCTCTGCGGCCAGGCCTCGGGCTCTCGCCGGGGCTCTCTCGGGGCACGGGCACCCTCTCTCGCCTAGAGAGTGCCCACGCCGTCCCTGGAGCCCCGCGAGACACCTGCTTCCCGTGATAAGAGGCCCCCTGCCTCCATGGAGCTTGGAACTCTGGGGCCGGGCTGCGGGTCACTGGGCTAAGTGGCTGGAGACGCGCAGACCCCTCCGTCCCGACCGCCCCACTGCGAAGATCCCCCTGTTCCTCCATCCGTAAGGGGGTCGCCCCTTACGGATGGAGGAACAGGGGGGAGGCCCCCAGGAGATGGCATTTGTCAGAGCCGCCGCTGGCCGGTTTCGGGCCAAGACGCGGGACCCGGCAGGCAGAGGGCAGGCAGCCCCACCAGAAGCCTCCCTCGGGGCAACGGGCCCCACCCCGGACATATCAGGCCCGCTTCACAGAGTCCCTGGGGTCCTGTCCGTGGAACTGGAAGCTCTGCCCGCCACCCAGAGGTCCGTTCCTTTTCCCGTGGACCACACTTGCCAGCGCGTCTCCCACCCCGGCAGAGGCAGAGTGCCAGGGAAGAACTAGGGCCCCGGGGCCTCGATGAGGGGCGGGCCAGGGTTCCGCGCCTGGTGGGCAGGGGCCCGGGCGGGCCGGACCCACGCCCAGGGACCCCGTCTCCCGGGGGGACTCGGGCCTGAGACCTGCCTGGGGGGCTGAGAGTCTTTCTTGGCTCAAACGGCCCCACCCTGCCCCGAGGCGGCAAACCTGCACCGAGACGCTTCTACTCTCTAAAGTCTGGGCTGGACTTCGCGAGAAGGGACTGTGTCCGCTGGGACCCGGGTCCCACAGAGCTCGAACCCCCCTCCCCGTGAAGGCATCCGCGGCCTGTGGTCCTTGCTGTCCGCAAAAGGCATTCACCTGCGGAGAACCTGGGCCCAGGTGAGCGGGACCAGGCCCCACGGCAGGAGCCTAGGGAGGCCACTGGAGCCACGGGGGCCAGGGCGGGGCATTTTCCCGGGTGCTCTCTCGGGTCCCGGGTGCCCTCTCTCGCCCGGGGAGTGCCCACGCCGTCCACCGTCCCTTGAGCCCCGCAGGACGCCTGCATCCCGCCATAAGCGGCCCACCTCCTCCATGGAGCACGGACACAGGGGGCCGGGGTGCGAGCAACTGGCCCTCGTGGCGGCAAACCCGCAGACCCCTCCGTCCCGTCCCCGCCACTGCGAAGATCCCCCTGTTCTTCCATCCGTAAAGGGGTCCCCCTTTACGGATGGAAGAACAGGGGGGAGGCGCCCAGGAGATGGCTTTTGTCCGAGCCGCGGCCGGGTGGTTTACGGGCCAAGAGGCGGGGCCGCGCAGGCGCAAGCAGGCCCCCCCCCCCCCGCAAGCATCCCTCCGGGCAACGTGCCCCCCCCGCCCCCCCTTGAGATATCAGGCCAGGTTCACAGGGTCCCTGGGCTGGTGTCAGAGTTAACGGAAGCCCTCCCTGCCATCCAGAGGACCGTGCGTTTTCCCGTGGACCACACTTCCCAGCAGCTCTCCCACCCCCGCCGAGGCAGAGTGCCAGGGAAGAACTAGGGACCTGGGGCCGGGAAGAGGGGCCGGCCACGGTTCCGCGCCAGGTGGAGCGGGTCCCGGCGGGCGGGCGGGCGGGCGGGACCCTCGTCCACGGACCTGTTCTCCTGTGGGGAGTCTGGCCTGTGCCCCGCCTGGGAGGCTAAGAGCCTTGCTTCGCCTGCAACGCCCCCACCCTGCCACAAGGCGGCAGACTTGGGCCCAGCCGCTTCAACCCTCCAGTCTGTGCAGAAGCACCCCAAAATGGAGTGAGACCGCTGCGACCTCAGTCCCCCAGAGCTCGAACCCCCACCTCTGTGAGGGAATCGGCGGCCTCCTGTCCTTGGCGTCCGCAAGAGGCATTCACCTGCGGCGAACCAGGGCCTCGGGAGAGCAGGGCCAGGCCCCATGGTAGGAGCCCGGGGGAGGCAACGGCAGCCTCTGCGGCCAGGCCTCGGGCTCTCGCCGGGGCTCTCTCGGGGCACGGGCACCCTCTCTCGCCTAGAGAGTGCCCACGCCGTCCCTGGAGCCCCGCGAGACACCTGCTTCCCGTGATAAGAGGCCCCCTGCCTCCATGGAGCTTGGAACTCTGGGGCCGGGCTGCGGGTCACTGGGCTAAGTGGCTGGAGACGCGCAGACCCCTCCGTCCCGACCGCCCCACTGCGAAGATCCCCCTGTTCCTCCATCCGTAAGGGGGTCGCCCCTTACGGATGGAGGAACAGGGGGGAGGCCCCCAGGAGATGGCATTTGTCAGAGCCGCCGCTGGCCGGTTTCGGGCCAAGACGCGGGACCCGGCAGGCAGAGGGCAGGCAGCCCCACCAGAAGCCTCCCTCGGGGCAACGGGCCCCACCCCGGACATATCAGGCCCGCTTCACAGAGTCCCTGGGGTCCTGTCCGTGGAACTGGAAGCTCTGCCCGCCACCCAGAGGTCCGTTCCTTTTCCCGTGGACCACACTTGCCAGCGCGTCTCCCACCCCGGCAGAGGCAGAGTGCCAGGGAAGAACTAGGGCCCCGGGGCCTCGATGAGGGGCGGGCCAGGGTTCCGCGCCTGGTGGGCAGGGGCCCGGGCGGGCCGGACCCACGCCCAGGGACCCCGTCTCCCGGGGGGACTCGGGCCTGAGACCTGCCTGGGGGGCTGAGAGTCTTTCTTGGCTCAAACGGCCCCACCCTGCCCCAAGGCGGCAAAGCTGCACCAAGACGCTTCTACTCTCTAAAGTCTGGGCTGGACTTCGCGAGAAGGGACTGTGTCCGCTGGGACCCGGGTCCCACAGAGCTCGAACCCCCCTCCCCGTGAAGGCATCCGCGGCCTGTGGTCCTTGCTGTCCGCAAAAGGCATTCACCTGCGGAGAACCTGGGCCCAGGTGGGCGGGACCAGGCCCCACGGCAGGAGCCTAGGGAGGCCACTGGAGCCACGGGGGCCAGGGCGGGGCATTTTCCCGGGTGCTCTCTCGGGTCCCGGGTGCCCTCTCTCGCCCGGGGAGTGCCCACGCCGTCCGCCGTCCCTTGAGCCCCGCAGGACGCCTGCATCCCGCCATAAGCGGCCCACCTCCTCCATGGAGCACGGACACAGGGGGCCGGGGTGCGAGCAACTGGCCCACGTGGCGGCAAACCCGCAGACCCCTCCGTCCCGTCCCCGCCACTGCGAAGATCCCCCTGTTCTTCCATCCGTAAAGGGGTCCCCCTTTACGGATGGAAGAACAGGGGGGAGGCGCCCAGGAGATGGCTTTTGTCCGAGCCGCGGCCGGGTGGTTTACGGGCCAAGAGGCGGGGCCGCGCAGGCGCAAGCATGCCCCCCCCCCCCCGCAAGCATCCCTCCTGGCAACGTGCCCCCCCCGCCCCCCCTTGAGATATCAGGCCAGGTTCACAGGGTCCCTGGGCTGGTGTCAGAGTTAACGGAAGCCCTCCCTGCCATCCAGAGGACCGTGCGTTTTCCCGTGGACCACACTTCCCAGCAGCTCTCCCACCCCCGCAGAGGCAGAGTGCCAGGGAAGAACTAGGGACCTGGGGCCGGGAAGAGGGGCCGGCCACGGTTCCGCGCCAGGTGGAGCGGGTCCCGGCGGGCGGGCGGGCGGGCGGGACCCTCGTCCACGGACCTGTTCTCCTGTGGGGAGTCTGGCCTGTGCCCCGCCTGGGAGGCTAAGAGCCTTGCTTCGCCTGCAACGCCCCCACCCTGCCACAAGGCGGCAGACTTGGGCCCAGCCGCTTCAACCCTCCAGTCTGTGCAGAAGCACCCCAAAATGGAGTGAGACCGCTGCGACCTCAGTCCCCCAGAGCTCGAACCCCCACCTCTGTGAGGGAATCGGCGGCCTCCTGTCCTTGGCGTCCGCAAGAGGCATTCACCTGCGGCGAACCAGGGCCTCGGGAGAGTAGGGCCAGGCCCCATGGTAGGAGCCCGGGGGAGGCAACGGCAGCCTCTGCGGCCAGGCCTCGGGCTCTCGCCGGGGCTCTCTCGGGGCACGGGCACCCTCTCTCGCCTAGAGAGTGCCCACGCCGTCCCTGGAGCCCCGCGAGACACCTGCTTCCCGTGATAAGAGGCCCCCTGCCTCCATGGAGCTTGGAACTCTGGGGCCGGGCTGCGGGTCACTGGGCTAAGTGGCTGGAGACGCGCAGACCCCTCCGTCCCGACCGCCCCACTGCGAAGATCCCCCTGTTCCTCCATCCGTAAGGGGGTCGCCCCTTACGGATGGAGGAACAGGGGGGAGGCCCCCAGGAGATGGCATTTGTCAGAGCCGCCGCTGGCCGGTTTCGGGCCAAGACGCGGGACCCGGCAGGCAGAGGGCAGGCAGCCCCACCAGAAGCCTCCCTCGGGGCAACGGGCCCCACCCCGGACATATCAGGCCCGCTTCACAGAGTCCCTGGGGTCCTGTCCGTGGAACTGGAAGCTCTGCCCGCCACCCAGAGGTCCGTTCCTTTTCCCGTGGACCACACTTGCCAGCGCGTCTCCCACCCCGGCAGAGGCAGAGTGCCAGGGAAGAACTAGGGCCCCGGGGCCTCGATGAGGGGCGGGCCAGGGTTCCGCGCCTGGTGGGCAGGGGCCCGGGCGGGCCGGACCCACGCCCAGGGACCCCGTCTCCCGGGGGGACTCGGGCCTGAGACCTGCCTGGGGGGCTGAGAGTCTTTCTTGGCTCAAACGGCCCCACCCTGCCCCGAGGCGGCAAACCTGCACCGAGACGCTTCTACTCTCTATAGTCTGGGCTGGACTTCGCGAGAAGGGACTGTGTCCGCTGGGACCCGGGTCCCACAGAGCTCGAACCCCCCTCCCCGTGAAGGCATCCGCGGCCTGTGGTCCTTGCTG
>NW_026527565.1:0-25490 GCF_022682495.2 Desmodus rotundus
TGATGAGAAAGTGATTCTGTACATCCTTGCACTCAAACACAGCAAGGTAAATGATAACAGAGCAAAATAGCTGATCAGAGGTTCTGGAGAGGGTATGTGATATGGTACAAGGCACTCATTTCCAATTCACCTGATAGGAGCACATGGATCTAGTGCCGCGTTTTTGCTGAACGCCACTTCTCAGGAACATGTTCGTTCCCGAGTAACTTGGCAGCTTTCAAACCGTTCACTCCTGTGCTGTGTGAGAGAAAGTTACGCGAGTAGAGTAAGGGGACTGCTAGCTGCGCATGCATTGCTACGTTACAAACACTGTATGGTCCAAGTGAGGCAGTAGGCTGTGGCTTCTCTTCTTCCTGGGGCTACGCTTTTCTGATGGAAAAAGGA
Organism: Desmodus rotundus; assembly: GCF_022682495.2. NCBI lineage: Eukaryota > Metazoa > Chordata > Mammalia > Chiroptera > Phyllostomidae > Desmodus > Desmodus rotundus. Next base: position 385 of record NW_026527565.1, read on the forward strand.
CCTAGGAGAAAACGCTACTGTGGAAGCTCATTCCCCTGCAAGGATCACAAAGTGCTATGCTAGCCCTCCCTCCTTTGCGGACGGGAAATCATCTCCGTAGCTCTTGGGCTATGACACGAGCCAGAGATCCTATATTGCAGCAAGGTACTTGGACAGGATGCTGACAAGAGTACGTACTATGTGAGACACCACCGCTTTCATCTCCTACTGCAACGAGAACATTGATAACACGTCAAATAGTGAGGATGGCTAGTGTTGAGAACACTTTTCGCACGACTTGATATAATCCCTGAATGACGCATGGGAGCGCAAACTCTTCACTGCTGTATTCTCAGAGTGGAATGAATGCCCTGGTAGGCCATTGAGGTACTTTTCGCTTCTTCCTCCTTGAACGCTTCACGAACGGGTGGAGTCCGAGGGACGTAGTATTGCCTCCATGGTTTCTTAGGCTACAGTCTTCTTCTCCCATCACATCTACTACCGAGATGGGAACATTGAGAAGACGCTGAACCCGGAGACGGCTTTGGGGAAAAAACCCGCTTCCTACGAAATAGGTTGATTCCCGAGTGATTTTGAGGAGCAAACATATCCTCACGAATGTATTATCTTCCACTGGGAGCCCCACAGGCTACTCTGGGATTCATATTCCCTTAGATCTTCAGAGACTTGGAGTCCAAGTCACGTAGCATGGCCTAGCGGCCTTCCAACGTCCGGATACGCTTTCCTCGCAGCACGCACAATTTGGCGAAAACAGTGGTAGCCCAGCTTACTCTAGTTCATAGTTGGCATAGTCCTGTGCTTCCGTTCACTCACACGGTTTGGGGAACGTGATTCCGGAACTCTCTGGCTAGCAACGTTACCGCCGAGATGATCATACAGAAAACCCATAGAAGAGACTTTCTAAGTCGGCCGGTTCTGTCGGCACCCGCTACATTTCGCACTCTACTGAACCGAGTCCATTGACCTAGTGTTACCCGCTGGAGATGAGATTTGCTAATAAGGCACTTGTGTGAAACATCCTGATTCCCTTGTTGTTTGGAAGCTGGGCACGAATTCCTTGCTGTTCTAGCAGAAGGAAATTCAGTCGAAAAGAGTCAGTGGACTGTGAGCTTCATGTGCATATCTAGGTTCGACAAACAGTTTTGTCCACAAGACATAGTAGGCAGTAGCTGCAGGAAATCTTCGGACTCTGCTATTTGGCTGGAACAAAGAGAGCGGCCAAAAGCCCACACGCGCAGCTCATTGTCCTGCAAAGTTCAGATGCTGCTATGTTCCTGTTCGTTCACTGCCGATGGAAAATGATTTCAGTAGCATTTTGGTTAGGACACAACGCAAAGCTCTGATATATCAGACACCTCCCGTTTAAAGATACACTTAGGGTTAGGGCTAGCATTAGGATTACGGTAAGGGTGAGCTTTATTATTAGGGTTAGGGTTAGGGTTAAGGGTAGGGTTAGGGTTAGGGTTAGGAACAGGGTTTGCGATAGGGTTAGGGTTAGGGTTTGGGTTCATGTTACAGGTAGGTTTAGGTCTAGGGCTAAAGCTAGCTGCTGACGGCCGCAGTTACAAGAAAGTGTATTTCACAGCGGTCATAGTTCTGTGCTTTCACTGAGTGCGTTCATGATGAGAAAGTGATTCTGTACATCCTTGCACTCAAACACAGCAAGGTAAATGATAACAGAGCAAAATAGCTGATCAGAGGTTCTGGAGAGGGTATGTGATATGGTACAAGGCACTCATTTCCAATTCACCTGATAGGAGCACATGGATCTAGTGCCGCGTTTTTGCTGAACGCCACTTCTCAGGAACATGTTCGTTCCCGAGTAACTTGGCAGCTTTCAAACCGTTCACTCCTGTGCTGTGTGAGAGAAAGTTACGCGAGTAGAGTAAGGGGACTGCTAGCTGCGCATGCATTGCTACGTTACAAACACTGTATGGTCCAAGTGAGGCAGTAGGCTGTGGCTTCTCTTCTTCCTGGGGCTACGCTTTTCTGGTGGAAAAAGGACCTAGGAGAAAACGCTACTGTGGAAGCTCATTCCCCTGCAAGGATCACAAAGTGCTATGCTAGCCCTCCCTCCTTTGCGGACGGGAAATCATCTCCGTAGCTCTTGGGCTATGACACGAGCCAGAGATCCTATATTGCAGCAAGGTACTTGGACAGGATGCTGACAAGAGTACGTACTATGTGAGACACCACCGCTTTCATCTCCTACTGCAATGAGAACATTGATAACACGTCAAATAGTGAGGATGGCTAGTGTTGAGAACACTTTTCGCACGACTTGATATAATCCCTGAATGACGCATGGGAGCGCAAACTCTTCACTGCTGTATTCTCAGAGTGGAATGAATGCCCTGGTAGGCCATTGAGGTACTTTTCGCTTCTTCCTCCTTGAACGCTTCACGAACGGGTGGAGTCCGAGGGACGTAGTATTGCCTCCATGGTTTCTTAGGCTACAGTCTTCTTCTCCCATCACATCTACTACCGAGATGGGAACATTGAGAAGACGCTGAACCCGGAGACGGCTTTGGGGAAAAAACCCGCTTCCTACGAAATAGGTTGATTCCCGAGTGATTTTGAGGAGCAAACATATCCTCACGAATGTATTATCTTCCACTGGGAGCCCCACAGGCTACTCTGGGATTCATATTCCCTTAGATCTTCAGAGACTTGGAGTCCAAGTCACGTAGCATGGCCTAGCGGCCTTCCAACGTCCGGATACGCTTTCCTCGCAGCACGCACAATTTGGCGAAAACAGTGGTAGCCCAGCTTACTCTAGTTCATAGTTGGCATAGTCCTGTGCTTCCGTTCACTCACACGGTTTGGGGAACGTGATTCCGGAACTCTCTGGCTAGCAACGTTACCGCCGAGATGATCATACAGAAAACCCATAGAAGAGACTTTCTAAGTCGGCCGGTTCTGTCGGCACCCGCTACATTTCGCACTCTACTGAACCGAGTCCATTGACCTAGTGTTACCCGCTGGAGATGAGATTTGCTAATAAGGCACTTGTGTGAAACATCCTGATTCCCTTGTTGTTTGGAAGCTGGGCACGAATTCCTTGCTGTTCTAGCAGAAGGAAATTCAGTCGAAAAGAGTCAGTGGACTGTGAGCTTCATGTGCATATCTAGGTTCGACAAACAGTTTTGTCCACAAGACATAGTAGGCAGTAGCTGCAGGAAATCTTCGGACTCTGCTATTTGGCTGGAACAAAGAGAGCGGCCAAAAGCCCACACGCGCAGCTCATTGTCCTGCAAAGTTCAGATGCTGCTATGTTCCTGTTCGTTCACTGCCGATGGAAAATGATTTCAGTAGCATTTTGGTTAGGACACAACGCAAAGCTCTGATATATAAGACACCTCCCGTTTAAAGATACAGTTAGGGTTAGGGCTAGCATTAGGATTACGGTAAGGGTGAGCTTTATTATTAGGGTTAGGGTTAGGGTTAAGGGTAGGGTTAGGGTTAGGGTTAGGAACAGGGTTTGCGATAGGGTTAGGGTTAGGGTTTGGGTTCATGTTACAGGTAGGTTTAGGTCTAGGGCTAAAGCTAGCTGCTGACGGCCGCAGTTACAAGAAAGTGTATTTCACAGCGGTCATAGTTCTGTGCTTTCATTGAGTGCGTTCATGATGAGAAAGTGATTCTGTACATCCTTGCACTCAAACACAGCAAGGTAAATGATAACAGAGCAAAATAGCTGATCAGAGGTTCTGGAGAGGGTATGTGATATGGTACAAGGCACTCATTTCCAATTCACCTGATAGGAGCACATGGATCTAGTGCCGCGTTTTTGCTGAACGCCACTTCTCAGGAACATGTTCGTTCCCGAGTAACTTGGCAGCTTTCAAACCGTTCACTCCTGTGCTGTGTGAGAGAAAGTTACGCGAGTAGAGTAAGGGGACTGCTAGCTGCGCATGCATTGCTACGTTACAAACACTGTATGGTCCAAGTGAGGCAGTAGGCTGTGGCTTCTCTTCTTCCTGGGGCTACGCTTTTCTGATGGAAAAAGGACCTAGGAGAAAACGCTACTGTGGAAGCTCATTCCCCTGCAAGGATCACAAAGTGCTATGCTAGCCCTCCCTCCTTTGCGGACGGGAAATCATCTCCGTAGCTCTTGGGCTATGACACGAGCCAGAGATCCTATATTGCAGCAAGGTACTTGGACAGGATGCTGACAAGAGTACGTACTATGTGAGACACCACCGCTTTCATCTCCTACTGCAACGAGAACATTGATAACACGTCAAATAGTGAGGATGGCTAGTGTTGAGAACACTTTTCGCACGACTTGATATAATCCCTGAATGACGCATGGGAGCGCAAACTCTTCACTGCTGTATTCTCAGAGTGGAATGAATGCCCTGGTAGGCCATTGAGGTACTTTTCGCTTCTTCCTCCTTGAACGCTTCACGAACGGGTGGAGTCCGAGGGACGTAGTATTGCCTCCATGGTTTCTTAGGCTACAGTCTTCTTCTCCCATCACATCTACTACCGAGATGGGAACATTGAGAAGACGCTGAACCCGGAGACGGCTTTGGGGAAAAAACCCGCTTCCTACGAAATAGGTTGATTCCCGAGTGATTTTGAGGAGCAAACATAACCTCACGAATGTATTATCTTCCACTGGGAGCCCCACAGGCTACTCTGGGATTCATATTCCCTTAGATCTTCAGAGACTTGGAGTCCAAGTCACGTAGCATGGCCTAGCGGCCTTCCAACGTCCGGATACGCTTTCCTCGCAGCACGCACAATTTGGCGAAAACAGTGGTAGCCCAGCTTACTCTAGTTCATAGTTGGCATAGTCCTGTGCTTCCGTTCACTCACACGGTTTGGGGAACGTGATTCCGGAACTCTCTGGCTAGCAACGTTACCGCCGAGATGATCATACAGAAAACCCATAGAAGAGACTTTCTAAGTCGGCCGGTTCTGTCGGCACCCGCTACATTTCGCACTCTACTGAACCGAGTCCATTGACCTAGTGTTACCCGCTGGAGATGAGATTTGCTAATAAGGCACTTGTGTGAAACATCCTGATTCCCTTGTTGTTTGGAAGCTGGGCACGAATTCCTTGCTGTTCTAGCAGAAGGAAATTCAGTCGAAAAGAGTCAGTGGACTGTGAGCTTCATGTGCATATCTAGGTTCGACAAACAGTTTTGTCCACAAGACATAGTAGGCAGTAGCTGCAGGAAATCTTCGGACTCTGCTATTTGGCTGGAACAAAGAGAGCGGCCAAAAGCCCACACGCGCAGCTCATTGTCCTGCAAAGTTCAGATGCTGCTATGTTCCTGTTCGTTCACTGCCGATGGAAAATGATTTCAGTAGCATTTTGGTTAGGACACAACGCAAAGCTCTGATATATCAGACACCTCCCGTTTAAAGATACACTTAGGGTTAGGGCTAGCATTAGGATTACGGTAAGGGTGAGCTTTATTATTAGGGTTAGGGTTAGGGTTAAGGGTAGGGTTAGGGTTAGGGTTAGGAACAGGGTTTGCGATAGGGTTAGGGTTAGGGTTTGGGTTCATGTTACAGGTAGGTTTAGGTCTAGGGCTAAAGCTAGCTGCTGACGGCCGCAGTTACAAGAAAGTGTATTTCACAGCGGTCATAGTTCTGTGCTTTCACTGAGTGCGTTCATGATGAGAAAGTGATTCTGTACATCCTTGCACTCAAACACAGCAAGGTAAATGATAACAGAGCAAAATAGCTGATCAGAGGTTCTGGAGAGGGTATGTGATATGGTACAAGGCACTCATTTCCAATTCACCTGATAGGAGCACATGGATCTAGTGCCGCGTTTTTGCTGAACGCCACTTCTCAGGAACATGTTCGTTCCCGAGTAACTTGGCAGCTTTCAAACCGTTCACTCCTGTGCTGTGTGAGAGAAAGTTACGCGAGTAGAGTAAGGGGACTGCTAGCTGCGCATGCATTGCTACGTTACAAACACTGTATGGTCCAAGTGAGGCAGTAGGCTGTGGCTTCTCTTCTTCCTGGGGCTACGCTTTTCTGGTGGAAAAAGGACCTAGGAGAAAACGCTACTGTGGAAGCTCATTCCCCTGCAAGGATCACAAAGTGCTATGCTAGCCCTCCCTCCTTTGCGGACGGGAAATCATCTCCGTAGCTCTTGGGCTATGACACGAGCCAGAGATCCTATATTGCAGCAAGGTACTTGGACAGGATGCTGACAAGAGTACGTACTATGTGAGACACCACCGCTTTCATCTCCTACTGCAATGAGAACATTGATAACACGTCAAATAGTGAGGATGGCTAGTGTTGAGAACACTTTTCGCACGACTTGATATAATCCCTGAATGACGCATGGGAGCGCAAACTCTTCACTGCTGTATTCTCAGAGTGGAATGAATGCCCTGGTAGGCCATTGAGGTACTTTTCGCTTCTTCCTCCTTGAACGCTTCACGAACGGGTGGAGTCCGAGGGACGTAGTATTGCCTCCATGGTTTCTTAGGCTACAGTCTTCTTCTCCCATCACATCTACTACCGAGATGGGAACATTGAGAAGACGCTGAACCCGGAGACGGCTTTGGGGAAAAAACCCGCTTCCTACGAAATAGGTTGATTCCCGAGTGATTTTGAGGAGCAAACATATCCTCACGAATGTGTTATCTTCCACTGGGAGCCCCACAGGCTACTCTGGGATTCATATTCCCTTAGATCTTCAGAGACTTGGAGTCAAAGTCACGTAGCATGGCCTAGCGGCCTTCCAACGTCCGGATACGCTTTCCTCGCAGCACGCACAATTTGGCGAAAACAGTGGTAGCCCAGCTTACTCTAGTTCATAGTTGGCATAGTCCTGTGCTTCCGTTCACTCACACGGTTTGGGGAACGTGATTCCGGAACTCTCTGGCTAGCAACGTTACCGCCGAGATGATCATACAGAAAACCCATAGAAGAGACTTTCTAAGTCGGCCGGTTCTGTCGGCACCCGCTACATTTCGCACTCTACTGAACCGAGTCCATTGACCTAGTGTTACCCGCTGGAGATGAGAGTTGCTAATAAGGCACTTGTGTGAAACATCCTGATTCCCTTGTTGTTTGGAAGCTGGGCACGAATTCCTTGCTGTTCTAGCAGAAGGAAATTCAGTCGAAAAGAGTCAGTGGACTGTGAGCTTCATGTGCATATCTAGGTTCGACAAACAGTTTTGTCCACAAGACATAGTAGGCAGTAGCTGCAGGAAATCTTCGGACTCTGCTATTTGGCTGGAACAAAGAGAGCGGCCAAAAGCCCACACGCGCAGCTCATTGTCCTGCAAAGTTCAGATGCTGCTATGTTCCTGTTCGTTCACTGCCGATGGAAAATGATTTCAGTAGCATTTTGGTTAGGACACAACGCAAAGCTCTGATATATCAGACACCTCCCGTTTAAAGATACAGTTAGGGTTAGGGCTAGCATTAGGATTACGGTAAGGGTGAGCTTTATTATTAGGGTTAGGGTTAGGGTTAAGGGTAGGGTTAGGGTTAGGGTTAGGAACAGGGTTTGCGATAGGGTTAGGGTTAGGGTTTGGGTTCATGTTACAGGTAGGTTTAGGTCTAGGGCTAAAGCTAGCTGCTGACGGCCGCAGTTACAAGAAAGTGTATTTCACAGCGGTCATAGTTCTGTGCTTTCACTGAGTGCGTTCATGATGAGAAAGTGATTCTGTACATCCTTGCACTCAAACACAGCAAGGTAAATGATAACAGAGCAAAATAGCTGATCAGAGGTTCTGGAGAGGGTATGTGATATGGTACAAGGCACTCATTTCCAATTCACCTGATAGGAGCACATGGATCTAGTGCCGCGTTTTTGCTGAACGCCACTTCTCAGGAACATGTTCGTTCCCGAGTAACTTGGCAGCTTTCAAACCGTTCACTCCTGTGCTGTGTGAGAGAAAGTTACGCGAGTAGAGTAAGGGGACTGCTAGCTGCGCATGCATTGCTACGTTACAAACACTGTATGGTCCAAGTGAGGCAGTAGGCTGTGGCTTCTCTTCTTCCTGGGGCTACGCTTTTCTGGTGGAAAAAGGACCTAGGAGAAAACGCTACTGTGGAAGCTCATTCCCCTGCAAGGATCACAAAGTGCTATGCTAGCCCTCCCTCCTTTGCGGACGGGAAATCATCTCCGTAGCTCTTGGGCTATGACACGAGCCAGAGATCCTATATTGCAGCAAGGTACTTGGACAGGATGCTGACAAGAGTACGTACTATGTGAGACACCACCGCTTTCATCTCCTACTGCAATGAGAACATTGATAACACGTCAAATAGTGAGGATGGCTAGTGTTGAGAACACTTTTCGCACGACTTGATATAATCCCTGAATGACGCATGGGAGCGCAAACTCTTCACTGCTGTATTCTCAGAGTGGAATGAATGCCCTGGTAGGCCATTGAGGTACTTTTCGCTTCTTCCTCCTTGAACGCTTCACGAACGGGTGGAGTCCGAGGGACGTAGTATTGCCTCCATGGTTTCTTAGGCTACAGTCTTCTTCTCCCATCACATCTACTACCGAGATGGGAACATTGAGAAGACGCTGAACCCGGAGACGGCTTTGGGGAAAAAACCCGCTTCCTACGAAATAGGTTGATTCCCGAGTGATTTTGAGGAGCAAACATATCCTCACGAATGTGTTATCTTCCACTGGGAGCCCCACAGGCTACTCTGGGATTCATATTCCCTTAGATCTTCAGAGACTTGGAGTCCAAGTCACGTAGCATGGCCTAGCGGCCTTCCAACGTCCGGATACGCTTTCCTCGCAGCACGCACAATTTGGCGAAAACAGTGGTAGCCCAGCTTACTCTAGTTCATAGTTGGCATAGTCCTGTGCTTCCGTTCACTCACACGGTTTGGGGAACGTGATTCCGGAACTCTCTGGCTAGCAACGTTACCGCCGAGATGATCATACAGAAAACCCATAGAAGAGACTTTCTAAGTCGGCCGGTTCTGTCGGCACCCGCTACATTTCGCACTCTACTGAACCGAGTCCATTGACCTAGTGTTACCCGCTGGAGATGAGAGTTGCTAATAAGGCACTTGTGTGAAACATCCTGATTCCCTTGTTGTTTGGAAGCTGGGCACGAATTCCTTGCTGTTCTAGCAGAAGGAAATTCAGTCGAAAGAGTCAGTGGACTGTGAGCTTCATGTGCATATCTAGGTTCGACAAACAGTTTTGTCCACAAGACATAGTAGGCAGTAGCTGCAGGAAATCTTCAGACTCTGCTATTTGGCTGGAACAAAGAGAGCGGCCAAAAGCCCACACGCGCAGCTCATTGTCCTGCAAAGTTCAGATGCTGCTATGTTCCTGTTCGTTCACTGCCGATGGAAAATGATTTCAGTAGCATTTTGGTTAGGACACAACGCAAAGCTCTGATATATCAGACACCTCCCGTTTAAAGATACAGTTAGGGTTAGGGCTAGCATTAGGATTACGGTAAGGGTGAGCTTTATTATTAGGGTTAGGGTTAGGGTTAAGGGTAGGGTTAGGGTTAGGGTTAGGAACAGGGTTTGCGATAGGGTTAGGGTTAGGGTTTGGGTTTGGGTTCATGTTACAGGTAGGTTTAGGTCTAGGGCTAAAGCTAGCTGCTGACGGCCGCAGTTACAAGAAAGTGTATTTCACAGCGGTCATAGTTCTGTGCTTTCACTGAGTGCGTTCATGATGAGAAAGTGATTCTGTACATCCTTGCACTCAAACACAGCAAGGTAAATGATAACAGAGCAAAATAGCTGATCAGAGGTTCTGGAGAGGGTATGTGATATGGTACAAGGCACTCATTTCCAATTCACCTGATAGGAGCACATGGATCTAGTGCCGCGTTTTTGCTGAACGCCACTTCTCAGGAACATGTTCGTTCCCGAGTAACTTGGCAGCTTTCAAACCGTTCACTCCTGTGCTGTGTGAGAGAAAGTTACGCGAGTAGAGTAAGGGGACTGCTAGCTGCGCATGCATTGCTACGTTACAAACACTGTATGGTCCAAGTGAGGCAGTAGGCTGTGGCTTCTCTTCTTCCTGGGGCTACGCTTTTCTGGTGGAAAAAGGACCTAGGAGAAAACGCTACTGTGGAAGCTCATTCCCCTGCAAGGATCACAAAGTGCTATGCTAGCCCTCCCTCCTTTGCGGACGGGAAATCATCTCCGTAGCTCTTGGGCTATGACACGAGCCAGAGATCCTATATTGCAGCAAGGTACTTGGACAGGATGCTGACAAGAGTACGTACTATGTGAGACACCACCGCTTTCATCTCCTACTGCAATGAGAACATTGATAACACGTCAAATAGTGAGGATGGCTAGTGTTGAGAACACTTTTCGCACGACTTGATATAATCCCTGAATGACGCATGGGAGCGCAAACTCTTCACTGCTGTATTCTCAGAGTGGAATGAATGCCCTGGTAGGCCATTGAGGTACTTTTCGCTTCTTCCTCCTTGAACGCTTCACGAACGGGTGGAGTCCGAGGGACGTAGTATTGCCTCCATGGTTTCTTAGGCTACAGTCTTCTTCTCCCATCACATCTACTACCGAGATGGGAACATTGAGAAGACGCTGAACCCGGAGACGGCTTTGGGGAAAAAACCCGCTTCCTACGAAATAGGTTGATTCCCGAGTGATTTTGAGGAGCAAACATATCCTCACGAATGTATTATCTTCCACTGGGAGCCCCACAGGCTACTCTGGGGTTCATATTCCCTTAGATCTTCAGAGACTTGGAGTCCAAGTCACGTAGCATGGCCTAGCGGCCTTCCAACGTCCGGATACGCTTTCCTCGCAGCACGCACAATTTGGCGAAAACAGTGGTAGCCCAGCTTACTCTAGTTCATAGTTGGCATAGTCCTGTGCTTCCGTTCACTCACACGGTTTGGGGAACGTGATTCCGGAACTCTCTGGCTAGCAACGTTACCGCCGAGATGATCATACAGAAAACCCATAGAAGAGACTTTCTAAGTCGGCCGGTTCTGTCGGCACCCGCTACATTTCGCACTCTACTGAACCGAGTCCATTGACCTAGTGTTACCCGCTGGAGATGAGAGTTGCTAATAAGGCACTTGTGTGAAACATCCTGATTCCCTTGTTGTTTGGAAGCTGGGCACGAATTCCTTGCTGTTCTAGCAGAAGGAAATTCAGTCGAAAAGAGTCAGTGGACTGTGAGCTTCATGTGCATATCTAGGTTCGACAAACAGTTTTGTCCACAAGACATAGTAGGCAGTAGCTGCAGGAAATCTTCGGACTCTGCTATTTGGCTGGAACAAAGAGAGCGGCCAAAAGCCCACACGCGCAGCTCATTGTCCTGCAAAGTTCAGATGCTGCTATGTTCCTGTTCGTTCACTGCCGATGGAAAATGATTTCAGTAGCATTTTGGTTAGGACACAACGCAAAGCTCTGATATATCAGACACCTCCCGTTTAAAGATACACTTAGGGTTAGGGCTAGCATTAGGATTACGGTAAGGGTGAGCTTTATTATTAGGGTTAGGGTTAGGGTTAAGGGTAGGGTTAGGGTTAGGGTTAGGAACAGGGTTTGCGATAGGGTTAGGGTTAGGGTTTGGGTTTGGGTTCATGTTACAGGTAGGTTTAGGTCTAGGGCTAAAGCTAGCTGCTGACGGCCGCAGTTACAAGAAAGTGTATTTCACAGCGGTCATAGTTCTGTGCTTTCACTGAGTGCGTTCATGATGAGAAAGTGATTCTGTACATCCTTGCACTCAAACACAGCAAGGTAAATGATAACAGAGCAAAATAGCTGATCAGAGGTTCTGGAGAGGGTATGTGATATGGTACAAGGCACTCATTTCCAATTCACCTGATAGGAGCACATGGATCTAGTGCCGCGTTTTTGCTGAACGCCACTTCTCAGGAACATGTTCGTTCCCGAGTAACTTGGCAGCTTTCAAACCGTTCACTCCTGTGCTGTGTGAGAGAAAGTTACGCGAGTAGAGTAAGGGGACTGCTAGCTGCGCATGCATTGCTACGTTACAAACACTGTATGGTCCAAGTGAGGCAGTAGGCTGTGGCTTCTCTTCTTCCTGGGGCTACGCTTTTCTGGTGGAAAAAGGACCTAGGAGAAAACGCTACTGTGGAAGCTCATTCCCCTGCAAGGATCACAAAGTGCTATGCTAGCCCTCCCTCCTTTGCGGACGGGAAATCATCTCCGTAGCTCTTGGGCTATGACACGAGCCAGAGATCCTATATTGCAGCAAGGTACTTGGACAGGATGCTGACAAGAGTACGTACTATGTGAGACACCACCGCTTTCATCTCCTACTGCAATGAGAACATTGATAACACGTCAAATAGTGAGGATGGCTAGTGTTGAGAACACTTTTCGCACGACTTGATATAATCCCTGAATGACGCATGGGAGCGCAAACTCTTCACTGCTGTATTCTCAGAGTGGAATGAATGCCCTGGTAGGCCATTGAGGTACTTTTCGCTTCTTCCTCCTTGAACGCTTCACGAACGGGTGGAGTCCGAGGGACGTAGTATTGCCTCCATGGTTTCTTAGGCTACAGTCTTCTTCTCCCATCACATCTACTACCGAGATGGGAACATTGAGAAGACGCTGAACCCGGAGACGGCTTTGGGGAAAAAACCCGCTTCCTACGAAATAGGTTGATTCCCGAGTGATTTTGAGGAGCAAACATATCCTCACGAATGTGTTATCTTCCACTGGGAGCCCCACAGGCTACTCTGGGATTCATATTCCCTTAGATCTTCAGAGACTTGGAGTCCAAGTCACGTAGCATGGCCTAGCGGCCTTCCAACGTCCGGATACGCTTTCCTCGCAGCACGCACAATTTGGCGAAAACAGTGGTAGCCCAGCTTACTCTAGTTCATAGTTGGCATAGTCCTGTGCTTCCGTTCACTCACACGGTTTGGGGAACGTGATTCCGGAACTCTCTGGCTAGCAACGTTACCGCCGAGATGATCATACAGAAAACCCATAGAAGAGACTTTCTAAGTCGGCCGGTTCTGTCGGCACCCGCTACATTTCGCACTCTACTGAACCGAGTCCATTGACCTAGTGTTACCCGCTGGAGATGAGATTTGCTAATAAGGCACTTGTGTGAAACATCCTGATTCCCTTGTTGTTTGGAAGCTGGGCACGAATTCCTTGCTGTTCTAGCAGAAGGAAATTCAGTCGAAAAGAGTCAGTGGACTGTGAGCTTCATGTGCATATCTAGGTTCGACAAACAGTTTTGTCCACAAGACATAGTAGGCAGTAGCTGCAGGAAATCTTCGGACTCTGCTATTTGGCTGGAACAAAGAGAGCGGCCAAAAGCCCACACGCGCAGCTCATTGTCCTGCAAAGTTCAGATGCTGCTATGTTCCTGTTCGTTCACTGCCGATGGAAAATGATTTCAGTAGCATTTTGGTTAGGACACAACGCAAAGCTCTGATATATCAGACACCTCCCGTTTAAAGATACACTTAGGGTTAGGGCTAGCATTAGGATTACGGTAAGGGTGAGCTTTATTATTAGGGTTAGGGTTAGGGTTAAGGGTAGGGTTAGGGTTAGGGTTAGGAACAGGGTTTGCGATAGGGTTAGGGTTAGGGTTTGGGTTCATGTTACAGGTAGGTTTAGGTCTAGGGCTAAAGCTAGCTGCTGACGGCCGCAGTTACAAGAAAGTGTATTTCACAGCGGTCATAGTTCTGTGCTTTCACTGAGTGCGTTCATGATGAGAAAGTGATTCTGTACATCCTTGCACTCAAACACAGCAAGGTAAATGATAACAGAGCAAAATAGCTGATCAGAGGTTCTGGAGAGGGTATGTGATATGGTACAAGGCACTCATTTCCAATTCACCTGATAGGAGCACATGGATCTAGTGCCGCGTTTTTGCTGAACGCCACTTCTCAGGAACATGTTCGTTCCCGAGTAACTTGGCAGCTTTCAAACCGTTCACTCCTGTGCTGTGTGAGAGAAAGTTACGCGAGTAGAGTAAGGGGACTGCTAGCTGCGCATGCATTGCTACGTTACAAACACTGTATGGTCCAAGTGAGGCAGTAGGCTGTGGCTTCTCTTCTTCCTGGGGCTACGCTTTTCTGATGGAAAAAGGACCTAGGAGAAAACGCTACTGTGGAAGCTCATTCCCCTGCAAGGATCACAAAGTGCTATGCTAGCCCGCCCTCCTTTGCGGACGGGAAATCATCTCCGTAGCTCTTGGGCTATGACACGAGCCAGAGATCCTATATTGCAGCAAGGTACTTGGACAGGATGCTGACAAGAGTACGTACTATGTGAGACACCACCGCTTTCATCTCCTACTGCAATGAGAACATTGATAACACGTCAAATAGTGAGGATGGCTAGTGTTGAGAACACTTTTCGCACGACTTGATATAATCCCTGAATGACGCATGGGAGCGCAAACTCTTCACTGCTGTATTCTCAGAGTGGAATGAATGCCCTGGTAGGCCATTGAGGTACTTTTCGCTTCTTCCTCCTTGAACGCTTCACGAACGGGTGGAGTCCGAGGGACGTAGTATTGCCTCCATGGTTTCTTAGGCTACAGTCTTCTTCTCCCATCACATCTACTACCGAGATGGGAACATTGAGAAGACGCTGAACCCGGAGACGGCTTTGGGGAAAAAACCCGCTTCCTACGAAATAGGTTGATTCCCGAGTGATTTTGAGGAGCAAACATATCCTCACGAATGTATTATCTTCCACTGGGAGCCCCACAGGCTACTCTGGGATTCATATTCCCTTAGATCTTCAGAGACTTGGAGTCCAAGTCACGTAGCATGGCCTAGCGGCCTTCCAACGTCCGGATACGCTTTCCTCGCAGCACGCACAATTTGGCGAAAACAGTGGTAGCCCAGCTTACTCTAGTTCATAGTTGGCATAGTCCTGTGCTTCCGTTCACTCACACGGTTTGGGGAACGTGATTCCGGAACTCTCTGGCTAGCAACGTTACCGCCGAGATGATCATACAGAAAACCCATAGAAGAGACTTTCTAAGTCGGCCGGTTCTGTCGGCACCCGCTACATTTCGCACTCTACTGAACCGAGTCCATTGACCTAGTGTTACCCGCTGGAGATGAGAGTTGCTAATAAGGCACTTGTGTGAAACATCCTGATTCCCTTGTTGTTTGGAAGCTGGGCACGAATTCCTTGCTGTTCTAGCAGAAGGAAATTCAGTCGAAAAGAGTCAGTGGACTGTGAGCTTCATGTGCATATCTAGGTTCGACAAACAGTTTTGTCCACAAGACACAGTAGGCAGTAGCTGCAGGAAATCTTCGGACTCTGCTATTTGGCTGGAACAAAGAGAGCGGCCAAAAGCCCACACGCGCAGCTCATTGTCCTGCAAAGTTCAGATGCTGCTATGTTCCTGTTCGTTCACTGCCGATGGAAAATGATTTCAGTAGCATTTTGGTTAGGACACAACGCAAAGCTCTGATATATCAGACACCTCCCGTTTAAAGATACACTTAGGGTTAGGGCTAGCATTAGGATTACGGTAAGGGTGAGCTTTATTATTAGGGTTAGGGTTAGGGTTAAGGGTAGGGTTAGGGTTAGGGTTAGGAACAGGGTTTGCGATAGGGTTAGGGTTAGGGTTTGGGTTCATGTTACAGGTAGGTTTAGGTCTAGGGCTAAAGCTAGCTGCTGACGGCCGCAGTTACAAGAAAGTGTATTTCACAGCGGTCATAGTTCTGTGCTTTCACTGAGTGCGTTCATGATGAGAAAGTGATTCTGTACATCCTTGCACTCAAACACAGCAAGGTAAATGATAACAGAGCAAAATAGCTGATCAGAGGTTCTGGAGAGGGTATGTGATATGGTACAAGGCACTCATTTCCAATTCACCTGATAGGAGCACATGGATCTAGTGCCGCGTTTTTGCTGAACGCCACTTCTCAGGAACATGTTCGTTCCCGAGTAACTTGGCAGCTTTCAAACCGTTCACTCCTGTGCTGTGTGAGAGAAAGTTACGCGAGTAGAGTAAGGGGACTGCTAGCTGCGCATGCATTGCTACGTTACAAACACTGTATGGTCCAAGTGAGGCAGTAGGCTGTGGCTTCTCTTCTTCCTGGGGCTACGCTTTTCTGATGGAAAAAGGACCTAGGAGAAAACGCTACTGTGGAAGCTCATTCCCCTGCAAGGATCACAAAGTGCTATGCTAGCCCTCCCTCCTTTGCGGACGGGAAATCATCTCCGTAGCTCTTGGGCTATGACACGAGCCAGAGATCCTATATTGCAGCAAGGTAGTTGGACAGGATGCTGACAAGAGTACGTACTATGTGAGACACCACCGCTTTCATCTCCTACTGCAATGAGAACATTGATAACACGTCAAATAGTGAGGATGGCTAGTGTTGAGAACACTTTTCGCACGACTTGATATAATCCCTGAATGACGCATGGGAGCGCAAACTCTTCACTGCTGTATTCTCAGAGTGGAATGAATGCCCTGGTAGGCCATTGAGGTACTTTTCGCTTCTTCCTCCTTGAACGCTAAACGAACGGGTGGAGTCCGAGGGACGTAGTATTGCCTCCATGGTTTCTTAGGCTACAGTCTTCTTCTCCCATCACATCTACTACCGAGATGGGAACATTGAGAAGACGCTGAACCCGGAGACGGCTTTGGGGAAAAAACCCGCTTCCTACGAAATAGGTTGATTCCCGAGTGATTTTGAGGAGCAAACATATCCTCACGAATGTATTATCTTCCACTGGGAGCCCCACAGGCTACTCTGGGATTCATATTCCCTTAGATCTTCAGAGACTTGGAGTCCAAGTCACGTAGCATGGCCTAGCGGCCTTCCAACGTCCGGATACGCTTTCCTCGCAGCACGCACAATTTGGCGAAAACAGTGGTAGCCCAGCTTACTCTAGTTCATAGTTGGCATAGTCCTGTGCTTCCGTTCACTCACACGGTTTGGGGAACGTGATTCCGGAACTCTCTGGCTAGCAACGTTACCGCCGAGATGATCATACAGAAAACCCATAGAAGAGACTTTCTAAGTCGGCCGGTTCTGTCGGCACCCGCTACATTTCGCACTCTACTGAACCCAGTCCATTGACCTAGTGTTACCCGCTGGAGATGAGATTTGCTAATAAGGCACTTGTGTGAAACATCCTGATTCCCTTGTTGTTTGGAAGCTGGGCACGAATTCCTTGCTGTTCTAGCAGAAGGAAATTCAGTCGAAAAGAGTCAGTGGACTGTGAGCTTCATGTGCATATCTAGGTTCGACAAACAGTTTTGTCCACAAGACATAGTAGGCAGTAGCTGCAGGAAATCTTCGGACTCTGCTATTTGGCTGGAACAAAGAGAGCGGCGAAAAGCCCACACGCGCAGCTCATTGTCCTGCAAAGTTCAGATGCTGCTATGTTCCTGTTCGTTCACTGCCGATGGAAAATGATTTCAGTAGCATTTTGGTTAGGACACAACGCAAAGCTCTGATATATCAGACACCTCCCGTTTAAAGATACACTTAGGGTTAGGGCTAGCATTAGGATTACGGTAAGGGTGAACTTTATTATTAGGGTTAGGGTTAGGGTTAAGGGTAGGGTTAGGGTTAGGGTTAGGAACAGGGTTTGCGATAGGGTTAGGGTTAGGGTTTGGGTTCATGTTACAGGTAGGTTTAGGTCTAGGGCTAAAGCTAGCTGCTGACGGCCGCAGTTACAAGAAAGTGTATTTCACAGCGGTCATAGTTCTGTGCTTTCACTGAGTGCGTTCATGATGAGAAAGTGATTCTGTACATCCTTGCACTCAAACACAGCAAGGTAAATGATAACAGAGCAAAATAGCTGATCAGAGGTTCTGGAGAGGGTATGTGATATGGTACAAGGCACTCATTTCCAATTCACCTGATAGGAGCACATGGATCTAGTGCCGCGTTTTTGCTGAACGCCACTTCTCAGGAACATGTTCGTTCCCGAGTAACTTGGCAGCTTTCAAACCATTCACTCCTGTGCTGTGTGAGAGAAAGTTACGCGAGTAGAGTAAGGGGACTGCTAGCTGCGCATGCATTACTACGTTACAAACACTGTATGGTCCAAGTGAGGCAGTAGGCTGTGGCTTCTCTTCTTCCTGGGGCTACGCTTTTCTGGTGGAAAAAGGACCTAGGAGAAAACGCTACTGTGGAAGCTCATTCCCCTGCAAGGATCACAAAGTGCTATGCTAGCCCTCCCTCCTTTGCGGACGGGAAATCATCTCCGTAGCTCTTGGGCTATGACACGAGCCAGAGATCCTATATTGCAGCAAGGTACTTGGACAGGATGCTGACAAGAGTACGTACTATGTGAGACACCACCGCTTTCATCTCCTACTGCAATGAGAACATTGATAACACGTCAAATAGTGAGGATGGCTAGTGTTGAGAACACTTTTCGCACGACTTGATATAATCCCTGAATGACGCATGGGAGCGCAAACTCTTCACTGCTGTATTCTCAGAGTGGAATGAATGCCCTGGTAGGCCATTGAGGTACTTTTCGCTTCTTCCTCCTTGAACGCTTCACGAACGGGTGGAGTCCGAGGGACGTAGTATTGCCTCCATGGTTTCTTAGGCTACAGTCTTCTTCTCCCATCACATCTACTACCGAGATGGGAACATTGAGAAGACGCTGAACCCGGAGACGGCTTTGGGGAAAAAACCCGCTTCCTACGAAATAGGTTGATTCCCGAGTGATTTTGAGGAGCAAACATATCCTCACGAATGTATTATCTTCCACTGGGAGCCCCACAGGCTACTCTGGGATTCATATTCCCTTAGATCTTCAGAGACTTGGAGTCCAAGTCACGTAGCATGGCCTAGCGGCCTTCCAACGTCCGGATACGCTTTCCTCGCAGCACGCACAATTTGGCGAAAACAGTGGTAGCCCAGCTTACTCTAGTTCATAGTTGGCATAGTCCTGTGCTTCCGTTCACTCACACGGTTTGGGGAACGTGATTCCGGAACTCTCTGGCTAGCAACGTTACCGCCGAGATGATCATACAGAAAACCCATAGAAGAGACTTTCTAAGTCGGCCGGTTCTGTCGGCACCCGCTACATTTCGCACTCTACTGAACCGAGTCCATTGACCTAGTGTTACCCGCTGGAGATGAGAGTTGCTAATAAGGCACTTGTGTGAAACATCCTGATTCCCTTGTTGTTTGGAAGCTGGGCACGAATTCCTTGCTGTTCTAGCAGAAGGAAATTCAGTCGAAAAGAGTCAGTGGACTGTGAGCTTCATGTGCATATCTAGGTTCGACAAACAGTTTTGTCCACAAGACATAGTAGGCAGTAGCTGCAGGAAATCTTCGGACTCTGCTATTTGGCTGGAACAAAGAGAGCGGCCAAAAGCCCACACGCGCAGCTCATTGTCCTGCAAAGTTCAGATGCTGCTATGTTCCTGTTCGTTCACTGCCGATGGAAAATGATTTCAGTAGCATTTTGGTTAGGACACAACGCAAAGCTCTGATATATCAGACACCTCCCGTTTAAAGATACACTTAGGGTTAGGGCTAGCATTAGGATTACGGTAAGGGTGAGCTTTATTATTAGGGTTAGGGTTAGGGTTAAGGGTAGGGTTAGGGTTAGGGTTAGGAACAGGGTTTGCGATAGGGTTAGGGTTAGGGTTTGGGTTCATGTTACAGGTAGGTTTAGGTCTAGGGCTAAAGCTAGCTGCTGACGGCCGCAGTTACAAGAAAGTGTATTTCACAGCGGTCATAGTTCTGTGCTTTCACTGAGTGCGTTCATGATGAGAAAGTGATTCTGTACATCCTTGCACTCAAACACAGCAAGGTAAATGATAACAGAGCAAAATAGCTGATCAGAGGTTCTGGAGAGGGTATGTGATATGGTACAAGGCACTCATTTCCAATTCACCTGATAGGAGCACATGGATCTAGTGCCGCGTTTTTGCTGAACGCCACTTCTCAGGAACATGTTCGTTCCCGAGTAACTTGGCAGCTTTCAAACCGTTCACTCCTGTGCTGTGTGAGAGAAAGTTACGCGAGTAGAGTAAGGGGACTGCTAGCTGCGCATGCATTGCTACGTTACAAACACTGTATGGTCCAAGTGAGGCAGTAGGCTGTGGCTTCTCTTCTTCCTGGGGCTACGCTTTTCTGATGGAAAAAGGACCTAGGAGAAAACGCTACTGTGGAAGCTCATTCCCCTGCAAGGATCACAAAGTGCTATGCTAGCCCTCCCTCCTTTGCGGACGGGAAATCATCTCCGTAGCTCTTGGGCTATGACACGAGCCAGAGATCCTATATTGCAGCAAGGTAGTTGGACAGGATGCTGACAAGAGTACGTACTATGTGAGACACCACCGCTTTCATCTCCTACTGCAATGAGAACATTGATAACACGTCAAATAGTGAGGATGGCTAGTGTTGAGAACACTTTTCGCACGACTTGATATAATCCCTGAATGACGCATGGGAGCGCAAACTCTTCACTGCTGTATTCTCAGAGTGGAATGAATGCCCTGGTAGGCCATTGAGGTACTTTTCGCTTCTTCCTCCTTGAACGCTTCACGAACGGGTGGAGTCCGAGGGACGTAGTATTGCCTCCATGGTTTCTTAGGCTACAGTCTTCTTCTCCCATCACATCTACTACCGAGATGGGAACATTGAGAAGACGCTGAACCCGGAGACGGCTTTGGGGAAAAAACCCGCTTCCTACGAAATAGGTTGATTCCCGAGTGATTTTGAGGAGCAAACATATCCTCACGAATGTATTATCTTCCACTGGGAGCCCCACAGGCTACTCTGGGATTCATATTCCCTTAGATCTTCAGAGACTTGGAGTCCAAGTCACGTAGCATGGCCTAGCGGCCTTCCAACGTCCGGATACGCTTTCCTCGCAGCACGCACAATTTGGCGAAAACAGTGGTAGCCCAGCTTACTCTAGTTCATAGTTGGCATAGTCCTGTGCTTCCGTTCACTCACACGGTTTGGGGAACGTGATTCCGGAACTCTCTGGCTAGCAACGTTACCGCCGAGATGATCATACAGAAAACCCATAGAAGAGACTTTCTAAGTCGGCCGGTTCTGTCGGCACCCGCTACATTTCGCACTCTACTGAACCCAGTCCATTGACCTAGTGTTACCCGCTGGAGATGAGATTTGCTAATAAGGCACTTGTGTGAAACATCCTGATTCCCTTGTTGTTTGGAAGCTGGGCACGAATTCCTTGCTGTTCTAGCAGAAGGAAATTCAGTCGAAAAGAGTCAGTGGACTGTGAGCTTCATGTGCATATCTAGGTTCGACAAACAGTTTTGTCCACAAGACATAGTAGGCAGTAGCTGCAGGAAATCTTCGGACTCTGCTATTTGGCTGGAACAAAGAGAGCGGCGAAAAGCCCACACGCGCAGCTCATTGTCCTGCAAAGTTCAGATGCTGCTATGTTCCTGTTCGTTCACTGCCGATGGAAAATGATTTCAGTAGCATTTTGGTTAGGACACAACGCAAAGCTCTGATATATCAGACACCTCCCGTTTAAAGATACACTTAGGGTTAGGGCTAGCATTAGGATTACGGTAAGGGTGAGCTTTATTATTAGGGTTAGGGTTAGGGTTAAGGGTAGGGTTAGGGTTAGGGTTAGGAACAGGGTTTGCGATAGGGTTAGGGTTAGGGTTTGGGTTCATGTTACAGGTAGGTTTAGGTCTAGGGCTAAAGCTAGCTGCTGACGGCCGCAGTTACAAGAAAGTGTATTTCACAGCGGTCATAGTTCTGTGCTTTCACTGAGTGCGTTCATGATGAGAAAGTGATTCTGTACATCCTTGCACTCAAACACAGCAAGGTAAATGATAACAGAGCAAAATAGCTGATCAGAGGTTCTGGAGAGGGTATGTGATATGGTACAAGGCACTCATTTCCAATTCACCTGATAGGAGCACATGGATCTAGTGCCGCGTTTTTGCTGAACGCCACTTCTCAGGAACATGTTCGTTCCCGAGTAACTTGGCAGCTTTCAAACCGTTCACTCCTGTGCTGTGTGAGAGAAAGTTACGCGAGTAGAGTAAGGGGACTGCTAGCTGCGCATGCATTGCTACGTTACAAACACTGTATGGTCCAAGTGAGGCAGTAGGCTGTGGCTTCTCTTCTTCCTGGGGCTACGCTTTTCTGGTGGAAAAAGGACCTAGGAGAAAACGCTACTGTGGAAGCTCATTCCCCTGCAAGGATCACAAAGTGCTATGCTAGCCCTCCCTCCTTTGCGGACGGGAAATCATCTCCGTAGCTCTTGGGCTATGACACGAGCCAGAGATCCTATATTGCAGCAAGGTACTTGGACAGGATGCTGACAAGAGTACGTACTATGTGAGACACCACCGCTTTCATCTCCTACTGCAATGAGAACATTGATAACACGTCAAATAGTGAGGATGGCTAGTGTTGAGAACACTTTTCGCACGACTTGATATAATCCCTGAATGACGCATGGGAGCGCAAACTCTTCACTGCTGTATTCTCAGAGTGGAATGAATGCCCTGGTAGGCCATTGAGGTACTTTTCGCTTCTTCCTCCTTGAACGCTTCACGAACGGGTGGAGTCCGAGGGACGTAGTATTGCCTCCATGGTTTCTTAGGCTACAGTCTTCTTCTCCCATCACATCTACTACCGAGATGGGAACATTGAGAAGACGCTGAACCCGGAGACGGCTTTGGGGAAAAAACCCGCTTCCTACGAAATAGGTTGATTCCCGAGTGATTTTGAGGAGCAAACATATCCTCACGAATGTATTATCTTCCACTGGGAGCCCCACAGGCTACTCTGGGATTCATATTCCCTTAGATCTTCAGAGACTTGGAGTCCAAGTCACGTAGCATGGCCTAGCGGCCTTCCAACGTCCGGATACGCTTTCCTCGCAGCACGCACAATTTGGCGAAAACAGTGGTAGCCCAGCTTACTCTAGTTCATAGTTGGCATAGTCCTGTGCTTCCGTTCACTCACACGGTTTGGGGAACGTGATTCCGGAACTCTCTGGCTAGCAACGTTACCGCCGAGATGATCATACAGAAAACCCATAGAAGAGACTTTCTAAGTCGGCCGGTTCTGTCGGCACCCGCTACATTTCGCACTCTACTGAACCGAGTCCATTGACCTAGTGTTACCCGCTGGAGATGAGAGTTGCTAATAAGGCACTTGTGTGAAACATCCTGATTCCCTTGTTGTTTGGAAGCTGGGCACGAATTCCTTGCTGTTCTAGCAGAAGGAAATTCAGTCGAAAAGAGTCAGTGGACTGTGAGCTTCATGTGCATATCTAGGTTCGACAAACAGTTTTGTCCACAAGACATAGTAGGCAGTAGCTGCAGGAAATCTTCGGACTCTGCTATTTGGCTGGAACAAAGAGAGCGGCCAAAAGCCCACACGCGCAGCTCATTGTCCTGCAAAGTTCAGATGCTGCTATGTTCCTGTTCGTTCACTGCCGATGGAAAATGATTTCAGTAGCATTTTGGTTAGGACACAACGCAAAGCTCTGATATATCAGACACCTCCCGTTTAAAGATACACTTAGGGTTAGGGCTAGCATTAGGATTACGGTAAGGGTGAGCTTTATTATTAGGGTTAGGGTTAGGGTTAAGGGTAGGGTTAGGGTTAGGGTTAGGAACAGGGTTTGCGATAGGGTTAGGGTTAGGGTTTGGGTTCATGTTACAGGTAGGTTTAGGTCTAGGGCTAAAGCTAGCTGCTGACGGCCGCAGTTACAAGAAAGTGTATTTCACAGCGGTCATAGTTCTGTGCTTTCACTGAGTGCGTTCATGATGAGAAAGTGATTCTGTACATCCTTGCACTCAAACACAGCAAGGTAAATGATAACAGAGCAAAATAGCTGATCAGAGGTTCTGGAGAGGGTATGTGATATGGTACAAGGCACTCATTTCCAATTCACCTGATAGGAGCACATGGATCTAGTGCCGCGTTTTTGCTGAACGCCACTTCTCAGGAACATGTTCGTTCCCGAGTAACTTGGCAGCTTTCAAACCGTTCACTCCTGTGCTGTGTGAGAGAAAGTTACGCGAGTAGAGTAAGGGGACTGCTAGCTGCGCATGCATTGCTACGTTACAAACACTGTATGGTCCAAGTGAGGCAGTAGGCTGTGGCTTCTCTTCTTCCTGGGGCTACGCTTTTCTGATGGAAAAAGGACCTAGGAGAAAACGCTACTGTGGAAGCTCATTCCCCTGCAAGGATCACAAAGTGCTATGCTAGCCCTCCCTCCTTTGCGGACGGGAAATCATCTCCGTAGCTCTTGGGCTATGACACGAGCCAGAGATCCTATATTGCAGCAAGGTAGTTGGACAGGATGCTGACAAGAGTACGTACTATGTGAGACACCACCGCTTTCATCTCCTACTGCAATGAGAACATTGATAACACGTCAAATAGTGAGGATGGCTAGTGTTGAGAACACTTTTCGCACGACTTGATATAATCCCTGAATGACGCATGGGAGCGCAAACTCTTCACTGCTGTATTCTCAGAGTGGAATGAATGCCCTGGTAGGCCATTGAGGTACTTTTCGCTTCTTCCTCCTTGAACGCTTCACGAACGGGTGGAGTCCGAGGGACGTAGTATTGCCTCCATGGTTTCTTAGGCTACAGTCTTCTTCTCCCATCACATCTACTACCGAGATGGGAACATTGAGAAGACGCTGAACCCGGAGACGGCTTTGGGGAAAAAACCCGCTTCCTACGAAATAGGTTGATTCCCGAGTGATTTTGAGGAGCAAACATATCCTCACGAATGTATTATCTTCCACTGGGAGCCCCACAGGCTACTCTGGGATTCATATTCCCTTAGATCTTCAGAGACTTGGAGTCCAAGTCACGTAGCATGGCCTAGCGGCCTTCCAACGTCCGGATACGCTTTCCTCGCAGCACGCACAATTTGGCGAAAACAGTGGTAGCCCAGCTTACTCTAGTTCATAGTTGGCATAGTCCTGTGCTTCCGTTCACTCACACGGTTTGGGGAACGTGATTCCGGAACTCTCTGGCTAGCAACGTTACCGCCGAGATGATCATACAGAAAACCCATAGAAGAGACTTTCTAAGTCGGCCGGTTCTGTCGGCACCCGCTACATTTCGCACTCTACTGAACCGAGTCCATTGACCTAGTGTTACCCGCTGGAGATGAGATTTGCTAATAAGGCACTTGTGTGAAACATCCTGATTCCCTTGTTGTTTGGAAGCTGGG